>NW_027474786.1:0-28424 GCF_050947335.1 Megachile rotundata | reverse complement strand
TATCAATCTAACTCATATTATTAGCCATATTATGCTTATATGATCGATAGAACGACAATTATTATACTTATTACTCTTATTATTATCAACCTAACTCATATTATTAGCCATATTATGGTTAAATGATCGATAGAACGACAATTACTATACTTATTACTCTTATTATTATGAATCTAACTCATATTATTAACCATATTATGCAGATACGATCGATAGAACTACAATTACTATGCTCATTACTCTTATTATTATCAATCTAACTCATATTATTAACCATATTATGCAGATACGATCGATAGAACTACAATTACTATGCTCATTACTCTTATTATTATCAATCTAACTCATATTATTAGCCATATTATGCTTAAATGATCGATAGAACGACAATTACTATACTTATTACTCGCATTATTATCAATCGAACACATATTATTAGCCGTATTATGCTTATATGATCGATAGAACGACAATTACTATACTCACTACTCTTATTATTATCAATCTAACTCATATTATTAGCCATATTATGCTTATATGATCGACAGAACGACAATTACTATACTTATTACTCTTACTATTGTCAATCTAACTCATATTATTAGCCATATTGTGCTTATATGATCGATAGAACGACAATTACTGTACTTATTACTGTTATTATTATCAATCTAACTCATATTATTAGCCATATTATGCATATATGATCGATAGAACGACAATTACTATACTTATTGCACTACCTATTATCAATCTAACTCATATTATTAGCCATATTATGCTTATATGATCGGTAGAACGACAATTACTATACTTATTACTCTTATTATTATGAATCTAACTCATATTATTAACCATATTATGCAGATATGATCGATAGAACTACAATTACTATACTCATTACTCTTATTATTATCAATCTAACTCATATTATTAACCATATTATGCAGATACGATCGATAGAACTACAATTACTATGCTCATTACTCTTATTATTATCAATATAACTCATATTATTAGCCATATTATGCATATATGATCGATAGAACGACAATTACTATACTTATTGCACTTACTATTATCAATCTAACTCATATTATTAGCCATATTATGCTTATATGATCGATAGAACGACAATTACTATACTTATTACTCTTATTATTATGAATCTAACTCATATTATTAACCATATTATGCAGATATGATCGATAGAACTACAATTACTATACTCATTACTCTTATTATTATCAATCTAACTCATATTATTAGCCATATTATGCTTAAATGATCGATAGAACGACAATTACTATACTTATTACTCGCATTATTATCAATCGAACACATATTATTAGCCGTATTATGCTTATATGATCGATAGAACGACAATTACTATACTCACTACTCTTATTATTATCAATCTAACTCATATTATTAGCCATATTATGCTTAAATGATCGATAGAACGACAATTACTATACTTATTACTCGCATTATTATCAATCTAACTCATATTATTAGCCGTGTTATGCTTATATGATCGATAGAACTACAATTACTATACTCATTACTCTTATTATTATCAATCTAACTCATATTATAAGCCATATTATGCATATATGATCGATAGAACGACAATTACTATACTTATTACTGTTATTATTATCAATCTAACTCATATTATTAGCCATATTATGCATATATGATCGATAGAACGACAATTACTATACTTATTGCACTACCTATTATCAATCTAACTCATATTATTAGCCATATTATGCTTATATGATCGGTAGAACGACAATTACTATACTTATTACTCTTATTATTATGAATCTAACTCATATTATTAACCATATTATGCAGATATGATCGATAGAACTACAATTACTATACTCATTACTCTTATTATTATCAATCTAACTCATATTATTAACCATATTATGCAGATACGATCGATAGAACTACAATTACTATGCTCATTACTCTTATTATTATCAATCTAACTCATATTATTAGCCATATTATGCATATATGATCGATAGAACGACAATTACTATACTTATTGCACTTACTATTATCAATCTAACTCATATTATTAGCCATATTATGCTTATATGATCGATAGAACGACAATTACTATACTTATTACTCTTATTATTATGAATCTAACTCATATTATTAACCATATTATGCAGATATGATCGATAGAACTACAATTACTATACTCATTACTCTTATTATTATCAATCTAACTCATATTATTAGCCATATTATGCTTAAATGATCGATAGAACGACAATTACTATACTTATTACTCGCATTATTATCAATCGAACACATATTATTAGCCGTATTATGCTTATATGATCGATAGAACGACAATTACTATACTCACTACTCTTATCATTATCAATCTAACTCATATTATTAGCCATATTATGCTTAAATGATCGATAGAACGACAATTACTATACTTATTACTCGCATTATTATCAATCTAACTCATATTATTAGCCGTGTTATGCTTATATGATCGATAGAACTACAATTACTATACTCATTACTCTTATTATTATCAATCTAACTCATATTATAAGCCATATTATGCATATATGATCGATAGACCGACAATTACTATACTTATTACTCTTATTATTATCAATCTAACTCATATTATTAACCATATTATGCAGATACGATCGATAGAACTACAATTACTATGCTCATTACTCTTATTATTATCAATCTAACTCATATTATTAGCCATATTATGCATATATGATCGATAGAACGACAATTACTATACTTATTGCACTTACTATTATCAATCTAACTCATATTATTAGCCATATTATGCTTATATGATCGATAGAACGACAATTACTATACTTATTACTCTTATTATTATGAATCTAACTCATATTATTAACCATATTATGCAGATATGATCGATAGAACTACAATTACTATACTCATTACTCTTATTATTATCAATCTAACTCATATTATTAGCCATATTATGCTTAAATGATCGATAGAACGACAATTACTATACTTATTACTCGCATTATTATCAATCGAACACATATTATTAGCCGTATTATGCTTATATGATCGATAGAACGACAATTACTATACTCACTACTCTTATTATTATCAATCTAACTCATATTATTAGCCATATTATGCTTAAATGATCGATAGAACGACAATTACTATACTTATTACTCGCATTATTATCAATCTAACTCATATTATTAGCCGTGTTATGCTTATATGATCGATAGAACTACAATTACTATACTCATTACTCTTATTATTATCAATCTAACTCATATTATAAGCCATATTATGCATATATGATCGATAGAACGACAATTACTATACTTATTACTGTTATTATTATCAATCTAACTCATATTATTAGCCATATTATGCATATATGATCGATAGAACGACAATTACTATACTTATTGCACTACCTATTATCAATCTAACTCATATTATTAGCCATATTATGCTTATATGATCGGTAGAACGACAATTACTATACTTATTACTCTTATTATTATGAATCTAACTCATATTATTAACCATATTATGCAGATATGATCGATAGAACTACAATTACTATACTCATTACTCTTATTATTATCAATCTAACTCATATTATTAACCATATTATGCAGATACGATCGATAGAACTACAATTACTATGCTCATTACTCTTATTATTATCAATCTAACTCATATTATTAGCCATATTATGCATATATGATCGATAGAACGACAATTACTATACTTATTGCACTTACTATTATCAATCTAACTCATATTATTAGCCATATTATGCTTATATGATCGATAGAACGACAATTACTATACTTATTACTCTTATTATTATGAATCTAACTCATATTATTAACCATATTATGCAGATATGATCGATAGAACTACAATTACTATACTCATTACTCTTATTATTATCAATCTAACTCATATTATTAGCCATATTATGCTTAAATGATCGATAGAACGACAATTACTATACTTATTACTCGCATTATTATCAATCGAACACATATTATTAGCCGTATTATGCTTATATGATCGATAGAACGACAATTACTATACTCACTACTCTTATCATTATCAATCTAACTCATATTATTAGCCATATTATGCTTAAATGATCGATAGAACGACAATTACTATACTTATTACTCGCATTATTATCAATCTAACTCATATTATTAGCCGTGTTATGCTTATATGATCGATAGAACTACAATTACTATACTCATTACTCTTATTATTATCAATCTAACTCATATTATAAGCCATATTATGCATATATGATCGATAGACCGACAATTACTATACTTATTACACTCACTATTATCAATCTAACCCATGTTATTAACCATATTATGCAGATATGATCGATAGCACGACATTTACTATACTTATTACTCTTATTATTATCAATCTAACTCATATTATTAGCCATATTATGCATAAATGATCGATAGAACGACAATTACTATACTTATTACTCTTATTATTATCAATCTAACTCATATTATTAGCCATATTATGCTTATATGATCGACAGAACGACAATTACTATACTTATTACACACACTGTTATCAATCTAACTCATATTATTAACCATATTATGCTAATTTGATCGATAGAACGACAATCACTATACTTATTACTCTTATTATTATCAATCTAACTCATATTATTAGCCATATTATGCTTATATGATCGATATAACGACAATTATTATACTTATTACTCTTATTATTATCAACCTAACTCATATTATTAGCCATATTATGGTTAAATGATCGATAGAACGACAATTACTATACTTATTACTCTTATTATTATGAATCTAACTCATATTATTAACCATATTATGCAGATACGATCGATAGAACTACAATTACTATGCTCATTACTCTTATTATTATCAATCTAACTCATATTATTAACCATATTATGCAGATACGATCGATAGAACTACAATTACTATGCTCATTACTCTTATTATTATCAATCTAACTCATATTATTAGCCATATTATGCTTAAATGATCGATAGAACGACAATTACTATACTTATTACTCGCATTATTATCAATCGAACACATATTATTAGCCGTATTATGCTTATATGATCGATAGAACGACAATTACTATACTCACTACTCTTATTATTATCAATCTAACTCATATTATTAGCCATATTATGCTTATATGATCGACAGAACGACAATTACTATACTTATTACTCTTACTATTGTCAATCTAACTCATATTATTAGCCATATTGTGCTTATATGATCGATAGAACGACAATTACTGTACTTATTACTGTTATTATTATCAATCTAACTCATATTATTAGCCATATTATGCATATATGATCGATAGAACGACAATTACTATACTTATTGCACTACCTATTATCAATCTAACTCATATTATTAGCCATATTATGCTTATATGATCGGTAGAACGACAATTACTATACTTATTACTCTTATTATTATGAATCTAACTCATATTATTAACCATATTATGCAGATATGATCGATAGAACTACAATTACTATACTCATTACTCTTATTATTATCAATCTAACTCATATTATTAACCATATTATGCAGATACGATCGATAGAACTACAATTACTATGCTCATTACTCTTATTATTATCAATCTAACTCATATTATTAGCCATATTATGCATATATGATCGATAGAACGACAATTACTATACTTATTGCACTTACTATTATCAATCTAACTCATATTATTAGCCATATTATGCTTATATGATCGATAGAACGACAATTACTATACTTATTACTCTTATTATTATGAATCTAACTCATATTATTAACCATATTATGCAGATATGATCGATAGAACTACAATTACTATACTCATTACTCTTATTATTATCAATCTAACTCATATTATTAGCCATATTATGCTTAAATGATCGATAGAACGACAATTACTATACTTATTACTCGCATTATTATCAATCGAACACATATTATTAGCCGTATTATGCTTATATGATCGATAGAACGACAATTACTATACTCACTACTCTTATTATTATCAATCTAACTCATATTATTAGCCATATTATGCTTAAATGATCGATAGAACGACAATTACTATACTTATTACTCGCATTATTATCAATCTAACTCATATTATTAGCCGTGTTATGCTTATATGATCGATAGAACTACAATTACTATACTCATTACTCTTATTATTATCAATCTAACTCATATTATAAGCCATATTATGCATATATGATCGATAGAACGACAATTACTATACTTATTACACTCACTATTATCAATCTAACCCATGTTATTAACCATATTATGCAGATATGATCGATAGCACGACATTTACTATACTTATTACTCTTATTATTATCAATCTAACTCATATTATTAGCCATATTATGCATAAATGATCGATAGAACGACAATTACTATACTTATTACTCTTATTATTATCAATCTAACTCATATTATTAGCCATATTATGCTTATATGATCGACAGAACGACAATTACTATACTTATTACACACACTGTTATCAATCTAACTCATATTATTAACCATATTATGCTAATTTGATCGATAGAACGACAATCACTATACTTATTACTCTTATTATTATCAATCTAACTCATATTATTAGCCATATTATGCTTATATGATCGATAGAACGACAATTACTATACTTATTACTCTTATTATTATGAATCTAACTCATATTATTAACCATATTATGCAGATACGATCGATAGAACTACAATTACTATGCTCATTACTCTTATTATTATCAATCTAACTCATATTATTAGCCATATTATGCTTAAATGATCGATAGAACGACAATTACTATACTTATTGCTCGCATTATTATCAATCTAACTCATATTATTAGCCGTATTATGCTTATATGATCGATAGAACGACAATTACTATACTCACTACTCTTATTATTATCAATCTAACTCGTATTATTAGCCATATTATGCTTATATGATCGACAGAACGACAATTACTGTACTTATTACTCTTATCATTATCGATCTAACTCATATTATTAGCCATATCATGCTTATATTATCGATAGAACGACAATTACTGTACTCATTACTGTTATTATTATCAATCTAACTCATATTATTAGCCATATTATGCATATATGATCGATAGAACGACAATTACTATACTTATTACTCTTATTATTATGAATCTAACTCATATTATTAACCATATTATGCAGATATGATCGATAGAACTACAATTACTATGCTCATTACTCTTATTATTATCAATCTAACTCATATTATTAGCCATATTATGCTTAAATGATCGACAGAACGACAATTACTATACTTATTACTCTTACTATTGTCAATCTAACTCATATTATTAGCCATATTGTGCGTATATGATCGATAGAACGACAATTACTGTAATTATTACTGTTATTATTATCAATCTAACTCATATTATTAGCCATATTATGCATATATGATCGATAGAACGACAATTACTATACTTATTGCACTTACTATTATCAATCTAACTCATATTATTAGCCATATTATGCTTATATGATCGATAGAACGGCAATTACTATACTTATTACTCGCATTATTATCAATCTAACACATATTATTAGCCGTATTATGCTTATATGATCGATAGAACGACAATTACTATACTCACTACTCTTATCATTATCGATCTAACTCATATTATTAGCCATATTATGCTTATATTGTCGATAGAACGACAATTACTGTACTTATTACTCTTATCATTATCGATCTAACTCATATTATTAGCCATATTATGCTTATATTATCGATAGAATGACAATTACTGTACTTATTACTGTTATTATTATCAATCTAACTCATATTATTAGCCGTATTATGCTTAAATGATCGATAGAACGACAATTACTATACTTATTACTCTTATTATTATCAATCTAACTCATATTATTAGCCATATTATGCTTATATGATCGACAGAACGACAATTACTATACTTATTATTCTTATTATTATCAACCTAACTCATATTATTAGCCATATTATGGTTAAATGATCGATAGAACGACAATTACTATACTTATTACTCTTATTATTATGAATCTAACTCATATTATTAACCATATTATGCAGATACGATCGATAGAACTACAATTACTATGCTCATTACTCTTATTATTATCAATCTAACTCATATTATTAGCCATATTATGCTTAAATGATCGATAGAACGACAATTACTATACTTATTACTCGCATTATTATCAATCTAACTCATATTATTAGCCGTATTATGCTTATATGATCGATAGAACGACAATTACTATACTCACTACTCTTATTATTATCAATCTAACTCGTATTATTAGCCATATTATGCTTATATGATCGACAGAACGACAATTACTGTACTTATTACTCTTATCATTATCGATCTAACTCATATTATTAGCCATATTATGCTTATATTATCGATAGAACGACAATTACTGTACTTATTACTGTTATTATTATCAATCTAACTCATATTATTAGCCATATTATGCATATATGATCGATAGAACGACAATTACTATACTTATTACACTTACTATTATCAATCTAACTCATATTATTAGCCATATTATGCAGATACGATCGATAGAACTACAATTACTATGCTCATTACTCTTATTATTATCAATCTAACTCATATTATTAGCCATATTATGCTTAAATGATCGATAGAACGACAATTACTATACTTATTACTCGCATTATTATCAATCTAACTCATATTATTAGCCGTATTATGCTTATATGATCGATAGAACGACAATTACTATACTCACGACTCTTATTATTATCAATCTAACTCATATTATTAGCCATATTATGCTTATATGATCGACAGAACGACAATTACTATACTTATTACTCTTACTATTATCAATCTAACTCATATTATTAGCCATATTGTGCTTATATGATCGATAGAACGACAATTACTATACTTATTACTCTTACTATTATCAATCTAACTCATATTATTAGCCATATTATGCATATATGATCGATAGAACGACAATTACTGTACTTATTACTCTTATCATTATCGACCTAACTCATATTATTAGCCATATTATGCTTATATTATCGATAGAACGACAATTACTGTACTTATTACTCTTATCATTATCGATCTAACTCATATTATTAGCCATATTATGCTTATATTATCGATAGAACGACAATTACTGTACTTATTACTCTTATCATTATCGATCTAACTCATATTATTAGCCATATTATGCTTATATGATCGATAGAACGACATTTTACTATAATTATTACTCTTATTATTATCAATCTAACTCATATTATTAGCCATATTGTGCTTATATGATCGATAGAACGACAATTACTATACTTATTACTCTTATTATTATCAATCTAACTCATATTACCAGCCATATTATGCTTAAATGATCGATAGAACGACAATTACTATACTTATTGCTCTTATTATTATCAATCTAACTCAGTTTATTAGCCATATTGTGCTTATATCATCGATAGAACGACAATTACTATACTTATTACTCTTATTATTATCAATCTAACTCATATTACCAGCCATATTATGCTTAAATGATCGATAGAACGACAATTACTATACTTATTACTCTTATTATTATCAATCTAACTCATATTATTAGCCATATTATGCTTATATGATCGATAGAACGACAATTACTATACTTATTACACTTACTATTATCAATCTAACTCATATTATTAGCCATATTATGCTTATATGATCGATAGAACGACAATTACTATACTTATTACTCTTACTATTATCAATCTAACTCATATTATTAGCCATATTATGCATATATGATCGATAGAACGACAATTACTGTACATATTACTGTTATCATTATCAATCTAACTCATATTATTAGCCATATTGTGCTTAAATGATCGATAGAACGACAATTACTATACTTATTACTCTTATTATTATGAATCGAACTCATATTATTAACAATATTATGCAGATATGATCCATAGAACTACAATTACTATACACATTACTCTTATTATTATCAATCTAACTCATATTATTGACCATATTATGCAGATATGATCGATAGAACTACAATTACTACACTCATTACTCTTATTATTATCAATCTAACTCATATTATTAGCCATATTATGCTTATATGATCGATAGAACGACAATTACTGTACTTATTACTCGTATCATTATCGATCTAACTCATATTATTAGCCATATTATGCTTATATGATCGACAGAACGACAATTACTATACTTATTACTCTTACTATTATCAATCTAACTCATATTATTAGCCATATTGTGCTTATATGATCGATAGAACGACAATTACTATACTTATTACTCTTACTATTATCAATCTAACTCATATTATTAGCCATATTATGCATATATGATCGATAGAACGACAATTACTGTACTTATTACTCTTATCATTATCGATCTAACTCATATTATTAGCCATATTATGCTTATATTATCGATAGAACGACAATTACTGTACTTATTACTGTTATTATTATCAATCTAACTCATATTATTAGCCATATTATGCATATATGATCGATAGAACGACAATTACTATACTTATTACTCTTATTATTATGAATCTAACTCATATTATTAACCATATAATGCAGATATGATCGATAGAACTACAATTACCATACCCATTACTCTTATTATTATCAATCTAACTCATATTATTAACCATATTATGCTTATATGATCGGTAGAACGACAATTACTATACTTATTACACTCACTATTATCAATCTAACTCATGTTATTAACCATATTATGCATATATGATCGATAGAACGACAATTACTGTACATATTACTGTTATCATTATCAATCTAACTCATATTATTAGCCATATTATGCTTAAATGATCGATAGAACGACAATTACTATACTTATTACTCTTATTATTATGAATCTAACTCATATTATTAACCATATTATGCAGATATGATCCATAGAACTACAATTACTATACACATTACTCTTATTATTATCAATCTAACTCATATTATTCACCATATTATGCAGATATGATCGATAGAACTACAATTACCATACTCATTACTCTTATTATTATCAATCTAACTCATATTATTAACCACATTATGCTTATATGATCGATAGAACGACAATTACTATACTTACTACACTCACTATTATCAATCTAACTCATATTATTAACCATATTATGCAGATATGATCGATAGAACGACAATTACTATACTTATTACTCTTACTATTATCAATCTATCTCATATTATTAGCCATATTATGCATATATGATCGATAGAACGACAATTACTGTACTTATTACTCTTATCATTATCGATCTAACTCATATTATTAGCCATATTATGCATATATGATCGATAGAACGACAATTACTATACTTATTACTCTTATTATTATCAATCTAACTCATATTATTAGCCATATTATGCTTATATGATCGACAGAACGACAATTACTATACTTATTACACACACTATTATCAATCTAACTCATATTATTAACCATATTATGCAGATATGATCGATAGAACGACAATTACTATACTTATTACTCTTACTATTATCAATCTATCTCATATTATTAGCCATATTATGCATATATGATCGATAGAACGACAATTACTGTACTTATTACTCTTATCATTATCGATCTAACTCATATTATTAGCCATATTATGCATATATGATCGATAGAACGACAATTACTATACTTATTACTCTTATTATTATCAATCTAACTCATATTATTAGCCATATTATGCTTATATGATCGACAGAACGACAATTACTATACTTATTACACACACTGTTATCAATCTAACTCATATTATTAACCATATTATGCTAATTTGATCGATAGAACGACAATCACTATACTTATTACTCTTATTATTATCAACCTAACTCATATTATTAGCCATATTATGCTTATATGATCGATAGAACGACAATTACTATACTTATTATTCTTATTTTTATCAACCTAACTCATATTATTAGCCATATTATGCTTAAATGATCGATAGAACGACAATTACTATACTTATTACTCTTATTATTATGAATCTAACTCATATTATTAACCATATTATGCATATATGATCGATAGCACGACATTTACTATACTTATTACTCTTATCATTATCGATCTAACTCATATTATTAGCCACATTATGCTTATATGATCGATAGAACGACAATTACTATACTTATTACTCTTATTATTATAAATCTAACTCATATTACTAGCCATATTATGCTTGTATGATCGATAGAACGACAATTACTATACTTATTGCTCTTATTATTATCAATCTAACTCATATTATTAGCCATATTATGCTTATATGATCGATAGAACTACAATTACTATACTTATTACTCTTATTATTATCAATCTAACTCATATTATTAACCATATTATGCTTATATGATCGATAGAACGACAATCACTATACTTATTACTCTTATTATTATCCACCTAACTCATATTATTACCCATATTATGCAGATATGATCGATAGATCGACAATTACTATACTTATTACACTCACTATTATCAATCTAACTCATATTATTAACAATATTATGCAGATATGATCGATAGCACGAAATTTACTATACTTATTAATCTTATTATTATCAACCTAACTCATATTATTAGCCATATTATGCTTATATGATCGATACAACGACAATTACTATACTTATTATTCTTATTTTTATCAACCTAACTCATATTAGTAGCCATATTATGCTTAAATGATCGATAGAACGACAATTACTATACTTATTACTCTTATTATTATGAATCTAACTCATATTATCAACCATATTATGCAGATACGATCGATAGAACTACAATTACTATACTTATTACTCTTATTATTATCAATCTAACTCATATTATTAGCCGCATTATGCTTAAATGATCGATAGAACGACAATTACTATACTTATTACTCTTATTATTATCAATCTAACTCATATTATTAGCCGTATTATGCTTAAATGATCGATAGAACGACAATTACTATACTTATTACTCTTATTATTATCAATCTAACTCATATTATTAGCCGTATTATGCTTAAATGATCGATAGAACGACAATTACTATACTTATTACTCTTATTATTATCAATCTAACTCATATTATTAGCCATATTATGCTTATATGATCGACAGGACGACAATTACTATACTTATTACACACACTGTTATCAATCTAACTCATATTATTAACCATATTATGCTAATTTGATCGATAGAACGACAATCACGATACTTATTACTCTCACTATTATCAATCTAACTCATATTATTAGCCATATTATGCAGATATGATCCATAGAACTACAATTACTATACTCATTACTCTTATTCTTATCAACCTAACTCATATTATTAGCCATATTATGCTTATATGATCGACAGAACGACAATTACTATACTTATTACACTCACTGTTATCAATCTAACTCACATTATTAAGCATATTATGCTAATTTGATCGATAGAACGACAATCACTATACTTATTACTCTTATTATTATCAATCTAACTCATATTATTAGCCATATTATGCTTAAGTGATCGATAGAACGACAATTACTATACTTATTACTCTTATTATTATCAATCTAACTCATATTATTAGCCGTATTATGCTTATATGATCGATAGAACGACAATTACTGTACTTATTACTCTTATCATTATCGATCTAACTCCTATTATTAGCCATATTATGCTTATATGATCGATAGAACGACAATTACTATACTTATTACTCTTATTATTATCAACCTAACTCATATTATTAGCCATATTATGGTTAAATGATCGATAGAACGACAATTACTATTCTTATTACTCGCATTATTATCAATCTAACTCATATTATTAGCCGTATTATGCTTATATGATCGATAGAACGACAATTACTATACTCACTACTCTTATTATTATCAATCTAACTCGTATTATTAGCCATATTATGCTTATATGATCGACAGAACGACAATTACTGTACTTATTACTCTTATCATTATCGATCTAACTCATATTATTAGCCATATTATGCTTATATTATCGATAGAACGACAATTACTGTACTTATTACTGTTATTATTATCAATCTAACTCATATTATTAGCCATATTATGCTTAAATGATCGACAGAACGACAATTACTATACTTATTACTCTTACTATTGTCAATCTAACTCATATTATTAGCCATATTGTGCTTATATGATCGATAGAACGACAATTACTGTACTTATTACTGTTATTATTATCAATCTAACTCATATTATTAGCCATATTATGCATATATGATCGATAGAACGACAATTACTATACTTATTGCACTTACTATTATCAATCTAACTCATATTATTAGCCATATTATGCTTATATGATCGATAGAACGACAATTACTATACTTATTACTCGCATTATTATCAATCTAACACATATTATTAGCCGTATTATGCTTATATGATCGATAGAGCGACAATTACTATACTCACTACTCTTATTATTATCAATCTAACTCATATTATTAGCCATATTATGCTTATATGATCGACAGAACGACAATTACTATACTTATTACTCTTACTATTGTCAATCTAACTCATATTATTAGCCATATTGTGCTTATATGATCGATAGAACGACAATTACTATACTTATTGCACTTACTATTATCAATCTAACTCATATTATTAGCCATATTATGCTTATATGACCGGTAGAACGACAATTACTATACTTATTACTCTTATTATTATGAATCTAACTCATATTATTAACCATATTATGCAGATATGATCGATAGAACTACAATTACTATACTCATTACTCTTATTATTATCAATCTAACTCATATTATTAACCATATTATGCAGATACGATCGATAGAACTACAATTACTATGCTCATTACTCTTATTATTATCAATCTAACTCATATTATTAGTCATATTATGCTTAAATGATCGATAGAACGACAATTACTATACTTATTACTCGCATTATTATCAATCGAACACATATTATTAGCCGTATTATGCTTATATGATCGATAGAACGACAATTACTATACTCACTACTCTTATTATTATCAATCTAACTCATATTATTAGCCATATTATGCTTATATGATCGACAGAACGACAATTACTATACTTATTACTCTTACTATTATCAATCTAACTCATATTATTAGCCATATTGTGCTTATATGATCGATAGAACGACAATTACTGTACTTATTACTGTTATTATTATCAATCTAACTCATATTATTAGCCATATTATGCTTATATGATCGATAGAACGACAATTACTATACTTATTACTCTTATTATTATCAACCTAACTCATATTATTAGCCATATTATGGTTAAATGATCGATAGAACGACAATTACTATACTTATTACTCTTATTATTATGAATCTAACTCATATTATTAACCATATTATGCAGATACGATCGATAGAACTACAATTACTATGCTCATTACTCTTATTATTATCAATCTAACTCATATTATTAACCATATTATGCAGATACGATCGATAGAACTACAATTACTATGCTCATTACTCTTATTATTATCAATCTAACTCATATTATTAGCCATATTATGCTTAAATGATCGATAGAACGACAATTACTATACTTATTACTCGCATTATTATCAATCGAACACATATTATTAGCCGTATTATGCTTATATGATCGATAGAACGACAATTACTATACTCACTACTCTTATTATTATCAATCTAACTCATATTATTAGCCATATTGTGCTTATATGATCGATAGAACGACAATTACTGTACTTATTACTGTTATTATTATCAATCTAACTCATATTATTAGCCATATTATGCATATATGATCGATAGAACGACAATTACTATACTTATTGCACTACCTATTATCAATCTAACTCATATTATTAGCCATATTATGCTTATATGATCGGTAGAACGACAATTACTATACTTATTACTCTTATTATTATGAATCTAACTCATATTATTAACCATATTATGCAGATATGATCGATAGAACTACAATTACTATACTCATTACTCTTATTATTATCAATCTAACTCATATTATTAACCATATTATGCAGATACGATCGATAGAACTACAATTACTATGCTCATTACTCTTATTATTATCAATCTAACTCATATTATTAGCCATATTATGCATATATGATCGATAGAACGACAATTACTATACTTATTGCACTTACTATTATCAATCTAACTCATATTATTAGCCATATTATGCTTATATGATCGATAGAACGACAATTACTATACTTATTACTCTTATTATTATGAATCTAACTCATATTATTAACCATATTATGCAGATATGATCGATAGAACTACAATTACTATACTCATTACTCTTATTATTATCAATCTAACTCATATTATTAGCCATATTATGCTTAAATGATCGATAGAACGACAATTACTATACTTATTACTCGCATTATTATCAATCTAACTCATATTATTAGCCGTGTTATGCTTATATGATCGATAGAACTACAATTACTATACTCATTACTCTTATTATTATCAATCTAACTCATATTATAAGCCATATTATGCATATATGATCGATAGAACGACAATTACTATACTTATTACACTCACTATTATCAATCTAACCCATGTTATTAACCATATTATGCAGATATGATCGATAGCACGACATTTACTATACTTATTACTCTTATTATTATCAATCTAACTCATATTATTAGCCATATTATGCATAAATGATCGATAGAACGACAATTACTATACTTATTACTCTTATTATTATCAATCTAACTCATATTATTAGCCATATTATGCTTATATGATCGACAGAACGACAATTACTATACTTATTACACACACTGTTATCAATCTAACTCATATTATTAACCATATTATGCTAATTTGATCGATAGAACGACAATCACTATACTTATTACTCTTATTATTATCAATCTAACTCATATTATTAGCCATATTATGCTTATATGATCGATAGAACGACAATTACTATACTTATTACTCTTATTATTATCAACCTAACTCATATTATTAGCCATATTATGGTTAAATGATCGATAGAACGACAATTACTATACTTATTAGTCTTATTATTATGAATCTAACTCATATTATTAACCATATTATGCAGATACGATCGATAGAACTACAATTACTATGCTCATTACTCTTATTATTATCAATCTAACTCATATTATTAGCCATATTATGCTTAAATGATCGATAGAACGACAATTACTATACATATTGCTCGCATTATTATCAATCTAACTCATATTATTAGCCGTATTATGCTTCTATGATCGATAGAACGACAATTACTATACTCACTACTCTTATTATTATCAATCTAACTCGTATTATTAGCCATATTATGCTTATATGATCGACAGAACGACAATTACTGTACTTATTACTCTTATCATTATCGATCTAACTCATATTATTAGCCATATTATGCTTATATTATCGATAGAACGACAATTACTGTACTCATTACTGTTATTATTATCAATCTAACTCATATTATTAGCCATATTATGCATATATGATCGATAGAACGACAATTACTATACTTATTACACTTACTATTATCAATCTAACTCATATTATTAGCCATATTATGCAGATACGATCGATAGAACTACAATTACTATGCTCATTACTCTTATTATTATCAATCTAACTCATATTATTAGCCATATTATGCTTAAATGATCGATAGAACGACAATTACTATACTTATTACTCGCATTATTATCAATCTAACTCATATTATTAGCCCTATTATGCTTATATGATCGATAGAACGACAATTACTATACTCACTACTCTTATTATTATCAATCTGACTCATATTATTAGCCATATTATGCTTATATGATCGACCGAACGACAATTACTATACTTATTACTCTTACTATTATCAATCTAACTCATATTATTAGCCATATTGTGCTTATATGATCGATAGAACGACAATTACTATACTTATTACTCTTACTATTATCAATCTAACTCATATTATTAGCCATATTATGCATATATGATCGATAGAACGACAATTACTGTACTTATTACTGTTATTATTATCAATCTAACTCATATTATTAGCCATATTATGCTTAAATGATCGACAGAACGACAATTACTATACTTATTACTCTTACTATTGTCAATCTAACTCATATTATTAGCCATATTGTGCGTATATGATCGATAGAACGACAATTACTGTACTTATTACTGTTATTATTATCAATCTAACTCATATTATTAGCCATATTATGCATATATGATCGATAGAACGACAATTACTATACTTATTGCACTTACTATTATCAATCTAACTCATATTATTAGCCATATTATGCTTATATGATCGATAGAACGGCAATTACTATACTTATTACTCGCATTATTATCAATCTAACACATATTATTAGCCGTATTATGCTTATATGATCGATAGAACGACAATTACTATACTCACTACTCTTATTATTATCAATCTAACTCATATTATTAGCCATATTATGCTTATATGATCGACAGAACGACAATTACTATACTTATTACTCTTACTATTGTCAATCTAACTCATATTATTAGCCATATTGTGCTTATATGATCGATAGAACGACAATTACTGTACTTATTACTGTTATTATTATCAATCTAACTCATATTATTAGCCATATTATGCTTATATGATCGATAGAACGGCAATTACTATACTTATTACTCGCATTATTATCAATCTAACACATATTATTAGCCGTATTATGCTTATATGATCGATAGAACGACAATTACTATACTCACTACTCTTATCATTATCGATCTAACTCATATTATTAGCCATATTATGCTTATATTGTCGATAGAACGACAATTACTGTACTTATTACTCTTATCATTATCGATCTAACTCATATTATTAGCCATATTATGCTTATATTATCGATAGAATGACAATTACTGTACTTATTACTGTTATTATTATCAATCTAACTCATATTATTAGCCGTATTATGCTTAAATGATCGATAGAACGACAATTACTATACTTATTACTCTTATTATTATCAATCTAACTCATATTATTAGCCATATTATGCTTATATGATCGACAGAACGACAATTACTATACTTATTATTCTTATTATTATCAACCTAACTCATATTATTAGCCATATTATGGTTAAATGATCGATAGAACGACAATTACTATACTTATTACTCTTATTATTATGAATCTAACTCATATTATTAACCATATTATGCAGATACGATCGATAGAACTACAATTACTATGCTCATTACTCTTATTATTATCAATCTAACTCATATTATTAGCCATATTATGCTTAAATGATCGATAGAACGACAATTACTATACTTATTACTCGCATTATTATCAATCTAACTCATATTATTAGCCGTATTATGCTTATATGATCGATAGAACGACAATTACTATACTCACTACTCTTATTATTATCAATCTAACTCGTATTATTAGCCATATTATGCTTATATGATCGACAGAACGACAATTACTGTACTTATTACTCTTATCATTATCGATCTAACTCATATTATTAGCCATATTATGCTTATATTATCGATAGAACGACAATTACTGTACTTATTACTGTTATTATTATCAATCTAACTCATATTATTAGCCATATTATGCATATATGATCGATAGAACGACAATTACTATACTTATTACACTTACTATTATCAATCTAACTCATATTATTAGCCATATTATGCAGATACGATCGATAGAACTACAATTACTATGCTCATTACTCTTATTATTATCAATCTAACTCATATTATTAGCCATATTATGCTTAAATGATCGATAGAACGACAATTACTATACTTATTACTCGCATTATTATCAATCTAACTCATATTATTAGCCGTATTATGCTTATATGATCGATAGAACGACAATTACTATACTCACTACTCTTATTATTATCAATCTAACTCGTATTATTAGCCATATTATGCTTATATGATCGACAGAACGACAATTACTGTACTTATTACTCTTATCATTATCGATCTAACTCATATTATTAGCCATATTATGCTTATATTATCGATAGAACGACAATTACTGTACTTATTACTGTTATTATTATCAATCTAACTCATATTATTAGCCATATTATGCTTATATGATCGATAGAACGACAATTACTATACTTATTACTCTTATTATTATAAATCTAACTCATATTACTAGCCATATTATGCTTGTATGATCGATAGAACGACAATTACTATACTTATTGCTCTTATTATTATCAATCTAACTCATATTATTAGCCATATTATGCTTATATGATCGATAGAACTACAATTACTATACTTATTACTCTTATTATTATCAATCTAACTCATATTATTAACCATATTATGCTTATATGATCGATAGAACGACAATCACTATACTTATTACTCTTATTATTATCCACCTAACTCATATTATTACCCATATTATGCAGATATGATCGATAGATCGACAATTACTATACTTATTACACTCACTATTATCAATCTAACTCATATTATTAACAATATTATGCAGATATGATCGATAGCACGAAATTTACTATACTTATTAATCTTATTATTATCAACCTAACTCATATTATTAGCCATATTATGCTTATATGATCGATACAACGACAATTACTATACTTATTATTCTTATTTTTATCAACCTAACTCATATTAGTAGCCATATTATGCTTAAATGATCGATAGAACGACAATTACTATACTTATTACTCTTATTATTATGAATCTAACTCATATTATCAACCATATTATGCAGATACGATCGATAGAACTACAATTACTATACTTATTACTCTTATTATTATCAATCTAACTCATATTATTAGCCGTATTATGCTTAAATGATCGATAGAACGACAATTACTATACTTATTACTCTTATTATTATCAATCTAACTCATATTATTAGCCGTATTATGCTTAAATGATCGATAGAACGACAATTACTATACTTATTACTCTTATTATTATCAATCTAACTCATATTATTAGCCGTATTATGCTTAAATGATCGATAGAACGACAATTACTATACTTATTACTCTTATTATTATCAATCTAACTCATATTATTAGCCGTATTATGCTTAAATGATCGATAGAACGACAATTACTATACTCACTCCTCTTAATATTATCAATCCAACTCATATTATTAGTCATATTATGCTTATATGATCGACAGAACGACAATTACTACACTTATTACACTTACTATTATCAATCTAACTCATATTATTAGCCATATTATGCCTATATGATCGATAGAACGACAATTACTATACTTATTACACTTACTATTATCAATCTAACTCATATTATTAGCCATATTATGCCTATATGATCGATAGAACGACAATTACTATACTTATTACTCTTACTATTATCAATCTAACTCATATTATTAGCCATATTATGCAGATATGATCCATAGAACTACAATTACTATACACATTACTCTTATTATTATCAATCTAACTCATATTATTAGCGATATTACGCATATATGATCTATAGAACGACAATTACTGTACTTATTACTCTTATCATTATCGATCTAACTCATGTTATTAACCATATTATGCAGATATGATCGATAGCACGACATTTACTATACTTATTACTCTTATTATTATCAATCTAACTCATATTATTAGCCATATTATGCTTAAATGATCGATAGAACGACAATTACTATACTTATTACTCTTATTATTATCAATCTAACTCATATTATTAGCCATATTATGCTTATATGATCGACAGGACGACAATTACTATACTTATTACACACACTGTTATCAATCTAACTCATATTATTAACCATATTATGCTAATTTGATCGATAGAACGACAATCACTATACTTATTACTCTCACTATTATCAATCTAACTCATATTATTAGCCATATTATGCAGATATGATCCATAGAACTACAATTACTATACTCATTACTCTTATTCTTATCAACCTAACTCATATTATTAGCCATATTATGCTTATATGATCGACAGAACGACAATTACTATACTTATTACACTCACTGTTATCAATCTAACTCACATTATTAACCATATTATGCTAATTTGATCGATAGAACGACAATCACTATACTTATTACTCTTATTATTATCAATCTAACTCATATTATTAGCCATATTATGCTTAAGTGATCGATAGAACGACAATTACTATACTTATTACTCTTATTATTATCAATCTAACTCATATTATTAGCCGTATTATGCTTATATGATCGATAGAACGACAATTACTGTACTTATTACTCTTATCATTATCGATCTAACTCCTATTATTAGCCATATTATGCTTATATGATCGATAGAACGACAATTACTATACTTATTACTCTTATTATTATCAATCTAACTCATATTATTAACCATATTATGCTTATATGATCGATAGAACGACAATTACTATTCTTATTACTCGCATTATTATCAATCTAACTCATATTATTAGCCGTATTATGCTTATATGATCGATAGAACGACAATTACTATACTCACTACTCTTATTATTATCAATCTAACTCATATTATTAGCCATATTATGCTTATATTATCGATAGAACGACAATTACTGTACTTATTACTGTTATTATTATCAATCTAACTCATATTATTAGCCATATTATGCTTAAATGATCGACAGAACGACAATTACTATACTTATTACTCTTACTATTGTCAATCTAACTCATATTATTAGCCATATTGTGCTTATATGATCGATAGAACGACAATTACTGTACTTATTACTGTTATTATTATCAATCTAACTCATATTATTAGCCATATTATGCATATATGATCGATAGAACGACAATTACTATACTTATTGCACTTACTATTATCAATCTAACTCATATTATTAGCCATATTATGCTTATATGATCGATAGAACGACAATTACTATACTTATTACTCGCATTATTATCAATCTAACACATATTATTAGCCGTATTATGCTTATATGATCGATAGAGCGACAATTACTATACTCACTACTCTTATTATTATCAATCTAACTCATATTATTAGCCATATTATGCTTATATGATCGACAGAACGACAATTACTATACTTATTACTCTTACTATTGTCAATCTAACTCATATTATTAGCCATATTGTGCTTATATGATCGATAGAACGACAATTACTGTACTTATTACTGTTATTATTATCAATCTAACTCATATTATTAGCCATATTATGCATATATGATCGATAGAACGACAATTACTATACTTATTGCACTTACTATTATCAATCTAACTCATATTATTAGCCATATTATGCTTATATGACCGGTAGAACGACAATTACTATACTTATTACTCTTATTATTATGAATCTAACTCATATTATTAACCATATTATGCAGATATGATCGATAGAACTACAATTACTATACTCATTACTCTTATTATTATCAATCTAACTCATATTATTAACCATATTATGCAGATACGATCGATAGAACTACAATTACTATGCTCATTACTCTTATTATTATCAATCTAACTCATATTATTAGCCATATTATGCTTAAATGATCGATAGAACGACAATTACTATACTTATTACTCGCATTATTATCAATCGAACACATATTATTAGCCGTATTATGCTTATATGATCGATAGAACGACAATTACTATACTCACTACTCTTATTATTATCAATCTAACTCATATTATTAGCCATATTATGCTTATATGATCGACAGAACGACAATTACTATACTTATTACTCTTACTATTATCAATCTAACTCATATTATTAGCCATATTGTGCTTATATGATCGATAGAACGACAATTACTGTACTTATTACTGTTATTATTATCAATCTAACTCATATTATTAGCCATATTATGCATATATGATCGACAGAACGACAATTACTATACTTATTGCACTTACTATTATCAATCTAACTCATATTATTAGCCATATTATGCTTATATGATCGATAGAACGACAATTACTATACTTATTACTCTTATTATTATGAATCTAACTCATATTATTAACCATATTATGCAGATATGATCGATAGAACTACAATTACTATACTCATTACTCTTATTATTATCAATCTAACTCATATTATTAGCCATATTATGCTTAAATGATCGATAGAACGACAATTACTATACTTATTACTCGCATTATTATCAATCGAACACATATTATTAGCCGTATTATGCTTATATGATCGATAGAACGACAATTACTATACTCACTACTCTTATCATTATCAATCTAACTCATATTATTAGCCATATTATGCTTAAATGATCGATAGAACGACAATTACTATACTTATTACTCGCATTATTATCAATCTAACTCATATTATTAGCCGTGTTATGCTTATATGATCGATAGAACTACAATTACTATACTCATTACTCTTATTATTATCAATCTAACTCATATTATAAGCCATATTATGCATATATGATCGATAGACCGACAATTACTATACTTATTACACTCACTATTATCAATCTAACCCATGCTATTAACCATATTATGCAGATATGATCGATAGCACGACATTTACTATACTTATTACTCTTATTATTATCAATCTAACTCATATTATTAGCCATATTATGCATAAATGATCGATAGAACGACAATTACTATACTTATTACTCTTATTATTATCAATCTAACTCATATTATTAGCCATATTATGGTTAAATGATCGATAGAACGACAATTACTATACTTATTACTCTTATTATTATGAATCTAACTCATATTATTAACCATATTATGCAGATACGATCGATAGAACTACAATTACTATGCTCATTACTCTTATTATTATCAATCTAACTCATATTATTAACCATATTATGCAGATACGATCGATAGAACTACAATTACTATGCTCATTACTCTTATTATTATCAATCTAACTCATATTATTAGCCATATTATGCTTAAATGATCGATAGAACGACAATTACTATACTTATTACTCGCATTATTATCAATCGAACACATATTATTAGCCGTATTATGCTTATATGATCGATAGAACGACAATTACTATACTCACTACTCTTATTATTATCAATCTAACTCATATTATTAGCCATATTATGCTTATATGATCGACAGAACGACAATTACTATACTTATTACTCTTACTATTGTCAATCTAACTCATATTATTAGCCATATTGTGCTTATATGATCGATAGAACGACAATTACTGTACTTATTACTGTTATTATTATCAATCTAACTCATACTATTAGCCATATTATGCATATATGATCGATAGAACGACAATTACTATACTTATTGCACTACCTATTATCAATCTAACTCATATTATTAGCCATATTATGCTTATATGATCGGTAGAACGACAATTACTATACTTATTACTCTTATTGTTATGAATCTAACTCATATTATTAACCATATTATGCAGATATGATCGATAGAACTACAATTACTATACTCATTACTCTTATTATTATCAATCTAACTCATATTATTAACCATATTATGCAGATACGATCGATAGAACTACAATTACTATGCTCATTACTCTTATTATTATCAATCTAACTCATATTATTAGCCATATTATGCATATATGATCGATAGAACGACAATTACTATACTTATTGCACTTACTATTATCAATCTAACTCATATTATTAGCCATATTATGCTTATATGATCGATAGAACGACAATTACTATACTTATTACTCTTATTATTATGAATCTAACTCATATTATTAACCATATTATGCAGATATGATCGATAGAACTACAATTACTATACTCATTACTCTTATTATTATCAATCTAACTCATATTATTAGCCATATTATGCTTAAATGATCGATAGAACGACAATTACTATACTTATTACTCGCATTATTATCAATCGAACACATATTATTAGCCGTATTATGCTTATATGATCGATAGAACGACAATTACTATACTCACTACTCTTATTATTATCAATCTAACTCATATTATTAGCCATATTATGCTTAAATGATCGATAGAACGACAATTACTATACTTATTACTCGCATTATTATCAATCTAACTCATATTATTAGCCGTGTTATGCTTATATGATCGATAGAACTACAATTACTATACTCATTACTCTTATTATTATCAATCTAACTCATATTATAAGCCATATTATGCATATATGATCGATAGAACGACAATTACTATACTTATTACACTCACTATTATCAATCTAACCCATGTTATTAACCATATTATGCAGATATGATCGATAGCACGACATTTACTATACTTATTACTCTTATTATTATCAATCTAACTCATATTATTAGCCATATTATGCATAAATGATCGATAGAACGACAATTACTATACTTATTACTCTTATTATTATGAATCTAACTCATATTATTAGCCATATTATGCTTATATGATCGACAGAACGACAATTACTATACTTATTACACACACTGTTATCAATCTAACTCATATTATTAACCATATTATGCTAATTTGATCGATAGAACGACAATCACTATACTTATTACTCTTATTATTATCAATCTAACTCATACTATTAGCCATATTATGCTTATATGATCGATAGAACGACAATTACTATATATTATTACTCTTATTATTATCAACCTAACTCATATTATTAGCCATATTATGGTTAAATGATCGATAGAACGACAATTACTATACTTATTACTCGCATTATTATCAATCGAACACATATTATTAGCCGTATTATGCTTATATGATCGATAGAACGACAATTACTATACTCACTACTCTTATTATTATCAATCTAACTCATATTATTAGCCATATTATGCTTATATGATCGACAGAACGACAATTACTATACTTATTACTCTTACTATTATCAATCTAACTCATATTATTAGCCATATTGTGCTTATATGATCGATAGAACGACAATTACTGTACTTATTACTGTTATTATTATCAATCTAACTCATATTATTAGCCATATTATGCATATATGATCGACAGAACGACAATTACTATACTTATTGCACTTACTATTATCAATCTAACTCATATTATTAGCCATATTATGCTTATATGATCGATAGAACGACAATTACTATACTTATTACTCTTATTATTATGAATCTAACTCATATTATTAACCATATTATGCAGATATGATCGATAGAACTACAATTACTATACTCATTACTCTTATTATTATCAATCTAACTCATATTATTAGCCATATTATGCTTAAATGATCGATAGAACGACAATTACTATACTTATTACTCGCATTATTATCAATCGAACACATATTATTAGCCGTATTATGCTTATATGATCGATAGAACGACAATTACTATACTCACTACTCTTATCATTATCAATCTAACTCATATTATTAGCCATATTATGCTTAAATGATCGATAGAACGACAATTACTATACTTATTACTCGCATTATTATCAATCTAACTCATATTATTAGCCGTGTTATGCTTATATGATCGATAGAACTACAATTACTATACTCATTACTCTTATTATTATCAATCTAACTCATATTATAAGCCATATTATGCATATATGATCGATAGACCGACAATTACTATACTTATTACACTCACTATTATCAATCTAACCCATGCTATTAACCATATTATGCAGATATGATCGATAGCACGACATTTACTATACTTATTACTCTTATTATTATCAATCTAACTCATATTATTAGCCATATTATGCATAAATGATCGATAGAACGACAATTACTATACTTATTACTCTTATTATTATCAATCTAACTCATATTATTAGCCATATTATGCTTATATGATCGACAGAACGACAATTACTATACTTATTACACACACTGTTATCAATCTAACTCATATTATTAACCATATTATGCT
>NW_027474785.1:0-28427 GCF_050947335.1 Megachile rotundata | reverse complement strand
GACAATAACTATACTTGTTACTCTTATTATTATCATCTAGCCCATATTATTAGCCATATTATGCTTATATTATCGATAGAACGACAATAACTATACTTGTTACTCTTATTATTATCAATCTAACTCATATTATTAGAAATATTAAGCTTATATGATCGATAGAACGACAATTACTATACTTATTACTCTTATTATTATCAATCTAACTGATATTATTAGCCATATTATGCTTATATGATCGATAGAACGACAATTACTATACTTATTGCTCTTATTATTATCAATCTAAACTCATATTATTGGCCATATTATGCTTATATGATCGATTGAACGACAATAACTATACTTGTTACTCCTATTATTATTAATCTAACTCATATTATTAAAAATATTAAGCTTATATGATCGATAGAACGACAATTACTATACTTATTACTCTTATTATTATCAATCTAACTCATATTATTAGCCATATTATGATTATATGATCGATAGAACGACAATTACTATACTTGTTACTCATATTGTTATCAATCTAACTCATATTATTAGAAATATTAAGCTTATATGATCGATTGAACGACAATTACTATACTTGTCCACTCTTATTGTTATCAATCTAACTCATACTATTAGCCATATTATGCTTATAGGGATCGATAGAACGACAATTACTATACTTCTTACTCCTTATTATTATCAATCTAACTCATATTATGAGCCATATTATGCTTATATGATCTATAGAACGACAATTACTATACTTGTTACTCTTATTGTTATCAATCTAACTCATATTATTAGAAATATTAAGCTTATATGATCGATTGAACGACAATTACTATACATTGTTACTCTTATTGTTATCAATCTAACTCATACTATTAGCCATATTATGCTTATAGGATCGATAGAACGACAATTACTATACTTCTTACTCTTATTATTATCAATCTAACTCATATTATTGGCCATATTATGCCTTATATGATCGATTGAACGACAATAACTATACTTGTTACTCTTATTATTATTAACCTAACTCATATTATTAGAAATATTAAGCTCATATGATCGATAGAACGACAATTACTATACTTATTACTCTTATTATTATCAATCTAACTCATATTATTAGCCATATTATGATTATATGATCGATAGAACGACAATTACTATACTTACTATTGTTGTTATTATCAATCTAACTCATATTATTAGCCATATTATGCTTATATGATCGATAGAATGACAATTACTATTCTTATTACTGTTATTATTATCAATCTAACTCATATTATTAGCCATATTATGCTTATATGATCGATAGGAATGACAGTCACTATACTTAGTACTCTTACTGTTGTCAATCTAACTCATATTATTAGCCATATTAATGCTTATATTATCGATAGAACGACAATAACTATACTTGTTACTCGTATTATTATCAATCTAACTCATATTATTAGAAATATTAAGCTTATATGATCGATTGAACGACAATTACTATACTTGTTTACTCTTATTGTTATCAATCTAACTCATACTATTAGCCATATTATGCTTATAGGATACGATAGAACGACAATTACTATACTTCTTACTCTTATTATTATCAATCTAACTCATATTATAAGCCATATTATGCTTATATGATCGATAGGACGACAATTACTATACTTTTTACTCTTATTTTTATCAATCTAACTCATATTATTAGCCATATTATGCTTATATGATCGACAGAATGACAATTACTATTCTTATTACTGTTATTATTATCAATCTAACTCATATTATTAGCATATTATGCTTATATGATCGACAGAATGACAGTTACTAACTAAGTACTCTTACTGTTGTCAATCTAACTCATATTATTTAGCCATATTATGCTTATATTATCGATAGAACGACAATAACTATACTTGTTACTCTTATTACTATCAATCCAACTCATATTATTAGAAATATTAAGCTTATATGATCGATAGAACGACAATTACTATACTTATTACTCCTTATTATTATCAATCTAACTCATATTATTAGCCATATTTATGCTTATATGATCGATAGAACGACAATTACTATACTTATTACTCTTATTAATATCAATCTAACTCTTATTATTGGCCATATTATGCTTATATGATCGATTGAACGACAATTTCTAAACCTGTTACTCTCATTATTATCAATCTAACTCATATTATTAGCTATATTATGCTTATATCATCGATAGAATGGCAATTACTATACATATTACTCTTACTTTTATCAATCTAACTCATATTATTAGCCATATTATGCTTATATGATCGATTGAACGACAATTACTATACGTGTTACTCTCATTATTATCAATCTACTCATATTATTAGCCAATTATGCTTATATGATCGATAGAACGACAATTACTATACTTATTATTGTTGTTATTATCAATCTAACTCATATTATTAGCCATATTATGCTTATATGATCGATAGAATGACAATTACTATTCTTACTACTGTTATTATTATCAATCTAACTCATATTATTAGCCATATTATGCTTATATGATCGATAGAATGACAGTTACTATACTAAGTACTCTTACTTGTTGGCAATCTAACCCATATTATTAGCCATATTATGCTTATATTATCGATAGAACGACAATAACTATACTTGTTACTCTTATTATTATCAATCTAACTCATATTATTAGAAATATTAAGCTTATATGATCGATAGAACGACAATTACTATACTTATTATTATTGTTATTATCAATCTAACTCATATTATTAGCCATATTATGCTTATATGATCGATAGAATGACAATTACTATTCCTTATTACTGTTATTATTATCAATCTAACTCATATTATTAGCCATATTATGCTTATATGATCGACAGAATGACAGTTACTATACTTAGTACTCTTACTGTTGTCAATCTAACTCATATTATTAGCCATATTATGCTTATATGATCGATAGAATGACAGTTACTATACTTAGTACTCTATACTGGTTGTCAATCTAACTCATATTATTAGCCATATTATGCTTATATTATCGATAGAACGACAATAACTATACTTGTTACTCTTATTATTATCAATCTAACTCATATCATTAGAACTATTAAGCTTATATGATCGATAGAACGACAATTACTATACTTATTACTCTTATTATTATCAATCTAACTCATATTATTAGCCATATTATGCTTATATGATCGATAGAACGACAATTACTATACTTGTTACTCTTATTGTTATCAATCTAACTCATATTATTAGAAATATTAAGCTTATATGATCGATTGAACGACAATTACTATACTTGTTACTCTTATTGTTATCAATCTAACTCATACTATTAGCCATATTATGCTTATAGGATCGATAGAACGACAATTACTATACTTCTTACTCTTATTATTATCAATCTAACTCATATTATTAGCCATATTATGCTTATATGATCTATAGGACGACAATTACTATACTTGTTACTCTTATTTTTATCAATCTAACTCATATTATTAGCCATATTATGCTTATATGATCGGTTGAACGACAATAACAATACTTGTTACTCTTATTATTATCAATCTAACTCATATTATTAGAAATATTAAGCTTATATGATCGATTGAACGACAATTACTATATTTGTTACTCTTATTGTTATCAATCTAACTCATACTATTAGCCATATTATGCTTATAGGATCGATAGAACGACAATTACTATACTTCTTACTCTTATTATTATCAATCTAACTCATATTATAAGCCATATTATGCTTATATGATCGATAGAATGGCAGTTACTATACATATTACTCTTACTTTTATCAATCTAACTCATATTATTAGCCATATTATGCTTATATGATCCATTGAATGACACTTACTATACTTGTTACTCTCATTATTATCAATCTAACTCATATTATTAGCCATATTATGCTTATATGATCGATAGAACGACAATCACTATACTTATTATTGTTGTTATTATCAATCTTACTCATATTATTAGCCATATTATGCTTATATGATCGATAGAATGACAATTACTATTCTTATTACTGTTATTATTATCAATCTAACTCATATTATTAGCCATATTATGCTTATATGATCGACAGAATGACAGTTACTATACTTAGTACTCTTACTGTTGTCAATCTAACTCATATTATTAGCCATATTATGCTTATATTATCGATAGAACGACAATAACTATACTTGTTACTCATATTATTATCAATCTAACTCATATTATTATCAATCTAACTCATATTATTAGAAATATTAAGCTTATATTATCGATAGAACGACAATAACTATACTTGTTACTCTTATTATTATCAATCTAACTCATATCATTAGAACTATTAAGCTTATATGATCGATAGAACGACAATTACTATACTTATTACTCTTATTATTATCAATCTAACTCATATTATTAGCCATATTATGCTTATATGATCGATAGAACGACAATTACTATACTTGTTACTCTTATTGTTATCAATCTAACTCATATTATTAGAAATATTAAGCTTATATGATCGATTGAACGACAATTACTATACTTGTTACTCTTATTGTTATCAATCTAACTCATACTATTAGCCATATTATGCTTATAGGATCGATAGAACGACAATTACTATACTTCTTACTCTTATTATTATCAATCTAACTCATATTATTAGCCATATTATGCTTATATGATCTATAGGACGACAATTACTATACTTGTTACTCTTATTTTTATCAATCTAACTCATATTATTAGCCATATTATGCTTATATGATCGGTTGAACGACAATAACAATACTTGTTACTCTTATTATTATCAATCTAACTCATATTATTAGAAATATTAAGCTTATATGATCGATTGAACGACAATTACTATATTTGTTACTCTTATTGTTATCAATCTAACTCATACTATTAGCCATATTATGCTTATAGGATCGATAGAACGACAATTACTATACTTCTTACTCTTATTATTATCAATCTAACTCATATTATAAGCCATATTATGCTTATATGATCGATAGAATGGCAGTTACTATACATATTACTCTTACTTTTATCAATCTAACTCATATTATTAGCCATATTATGCTTATATGATCCATTGAATGACACTTACTATACTTGTTACTCTCATTATTATCAATCTAACTCATATTATTAGCCATATTATGCTTATATGATCGATAGAACGACAATCACTATACTTATTATTGTTGTTATTATCAATCTTACTCATATTATTAGCCATATTATGCTTATATGATCGATAGAATGACAATTACTATTCTTATTACTGTTATTATTATCAATCTAACTCATATTATTAGCCATATTATGCTTATATGATCGACAGAATGACAGTTACTATACTTAGTACTCTTACTGTTGTCAATCTAACTCATATTATTAGCCATATTATGCTTATATTATCGATAGAACGACAATAACTATACTTGTTACTCATATTATTATCAATCTAACTCATATTATTATCAATCTAACTCATATTATTAGAAATATTAAGCTTATATGATCGATAGAACGACAATTACTATACTTATTGCTCTTATTATTATCAATCTAACTCATATTATTAGCCATATTATGCTTATATGATCGATAGAACGACAATTACTATACTTATTACTCTTATAAATATCAATCTAACTCATATTATTGGCCATATTATGTGGATATGATCGATAGGACGACAATTACTATACTCATTACTCTTATTATTATCAATCTAACTCATATTATTCACCATATTATGCAGATATGATCGATAGAGCGACAATTACTATACTTATTACTCTTATTATTATCAATCTAACTCATATTATTAGCCATATTATGCTTATATGATCGATTGAACGACAATAACTATACTTGTTACTCTTATTATTATCAATCTAACTCATATTATTAGAAATATTAAGCTTATATGATCGATTGAACGACAATTACTATACTTGTTACTCTTATTGTTATCAATCTAACTCATACTATTAGCCATATTATGCTTATAGGATCGATAGAACGACAATTACTATACTTCTTACTCTTATTATTATCAATCTAACTCATATTATTAGCCATATTATGCTTATATGATCGATAGAATGACAATTACTATTCTTATTACTGTTATTATTATCAATCTAACTCATATTATTAGCCATATTATGCTTATATGATCGATAGAACGACAATTACTATACTTATTACTCTTATAAATATCAATCTAACTCATATTATTGGCCATATTATGTGGATATGATCGATAGGACGACAATTACTATACTCATTACTCTTATTATTATCAATCTAACTCATATTATTCACCATATTATGCAGATATGATCGATAGAGCGACAATTACTATACTTATTACTCTTATTATTATCAATCTAACTCATATTATTAGCCATATTATGCTTATATGATCGATTGAACGACAATAACTATACTTGTTACTCTTATTATTATCAATCTAACTCATATTATTAGAAATATTAAGCTTATATGATCGATTGAACGACAATTACTATACTTGTTACTCTTATTGTTATCAATCTAACTCATACTATTAGCCATATTATGCTTATAGGATCGATAGAACGACAATTACTATACTTCTTACTCTTATTATTATCAATCTAACTCATATTATTAGCCATATTATGCTTATATGATCGATAGAATGACAATTACTATTCTTATTACTGTTATTATTATCAATCTAACTCATATTATTAGCCATATTATGCTTATATGATCGACAGAATGACAGTTACTATACTAAGTACTCTTACTGTTGTCAATCTAACCCATATTATTAGCCATATTATGCTTATATTATCGATAGAACGACAATAACTATACTTGTTACTCTTATTATTATCAATCTAACCCATATTATTAGCCATATTATGCTTATATTATCGATAGAACGACAATAACTATACTTGTTACTCTTATTATTATCAATCTAACTCATATTATTAGAAATATTAAGCTTATATGATCGATAGAACGACAATTACTATACTTCTTACTCTTATTATTATCAATCTAACTCATATTATTAGCCATATTATGCTTATATGATCGATAGGACGACAATTACTATACTTGTTACTCTTATTTTTATCAATCTAACTCATATTATTAGCCATATTATGCTTATATGATCGATAGAATGACAGTTACTATACTTAGTACTCTTACTGTTGTCAATCTAACTCATATTATTAGCCATATTATGCTTATATTATCGATAGAACGACAATAACTATACTTGTTACTCTTATTATTATCAATCTAACTCATATTATTAGAACTATTAAGCTTATATGATCGATAGAACGACAATTACTATACTTATTACTCTTATTATTATCAATCTAACTCATATTATTAGCCATATTATGCTTATATGATCGATAGAACGACAATTACTATACTTATTATTGTTGTTATTATCAATCTAACTCATATTATTAGCCATATTATGCTTATATGGTCGATAGAATGACAATTACTATTCTTATTGCTGTTATTATTATCAATCTAACTCATATTATTAGCCATATTATGCTTATATGATCGACAGTATGACAGTTACTATACTTAGTACTCTTACTGTTGTCAATCTAACTCATATTATTAGCCATATTATGCTTATATGATCGATAGAACGACAATTACTATACTTGTTACTCTTATTGTTATCAATCTAACTCATACTATTAGCCATATTATGCTTATAGGATCGATAGAACGACAATTACTATACTTCTTACTCTTATTATTATCAATCTAACTCATATTATTAGCCATATTATGCTTATATGATCTATAGGACGACAATTACTATACTTGTTACTCTTATTTTTATCAATCTAACTCACATTATTAGCCATATTATGCTTATATGATCGATTGAACGACAATTACTATACTTGTTACTCTTATTGTTATCAATCTAACTCATATTATTAGAAATATTAAGCTTATATGATCGATTGAACGACAATTACTATACTTGTTACTCTTATTGTTATCAATCTAACTCATACTATTAGCCATATTATGCTTATAGGATCGATAGAACGACAATTACTATACTTCTTACTCTTATTATTATCAATCTTACTCATATTATTAGCCATATTATGCTTATATGATTTATAGGACGACAATTACTATACTTCTTACTCTTATTTTTATCAATCTAACTCATATTATTAGCCATATTATGCTTATATGATCGATTGAACGACAATAACAATACTTGTTACTCTTATTATTATCAATCTAACTCATATTATTAGAAATATTAAGCTTATATGATCGATTGAACGAGAATTACTATACTTGTGACTCTTATTGTTATCAATCTAACTCATACCATTAGCCATATTATGCTTATAGGATCGATAGAAGGACAATTACTATACTTCTTACTCTTATTATTATCAATCTAACTCATATTATAAGCCATATTATGCTTATATGATCTATAGGACGACAATTACTATACTTGTTACTGTTATTTTTATCAATCTAACTCATATTATTAGCCATATTATGCTTATATGATCGATTGAACGACAATAACAATACTTGTTACTCTTATTATTATCAATCTAACTCATATTATTGGAAATATTAAGCTTATATGATCGATTGAACGACAATTACTATACTTGTTACTCTTATTGTTATCAATCTAACTCATACTATTAGCCATATTATGCTTATAGGATCGATAGAACGACAATTACTATACTTGTTACTCTTATTTTTATCAATCTAACTCATATTATGAGCCATATTATGCTTATATGATCTATTGAACGACAATTTCTATACTTGTTACGCTCATTATTATCAATCTAACTCATATTATTAGCCATATTATGCTTATATGATCGATAGAACGACAATTACTATACTTATTATTGTTGTTATTATCAATCTAACTCATATTATTAGCCATATTATGCTTATATGATCGATACAATGACAATTACTATTCTTCTTACTGTTATTATTATCAATCTAACTCATATTATTAGCCATATTATGCTTATATGATCGATAGAATGACAGTTACTATACTAAGTACTCTTACTGTTGTCAATCTAACCCATATTATTAGCCATATTATGCTTATATTATCGATAGAACGACAATAACTATACTTGTTACTCTTATTATTATCAATCTAGCCCATATTATTAGCCATATTATGCTTATATTATCGATAGAACGACAATAACTATACTTGTTACTCTTATTATTATCAATCTAACTCATATTATTAGAAATATTAAGCTTATATGATCGATAGAACGACAATTACTATACTTATTACTCTTATTATTATCAATCTAACTGATATTATTAGCCATATTATGCTTATATGATCGATAGAACGACAATTACTATACTTATTGCTCTTATTATTATCAATCTAACTCATATTATTGGCCATATTATGCTTATATGATCGATTGAACGACAATAACTATACTTGTTACTCCTATTATTATTAATCTAACTCATATTATTAAAAATATTAAGCTTATATGATCGATAGAACGACAATTACTATACTTATTACTCTTATTATTATCAATCTAACTCATATTATTAGCCATATTATGATTATATGATCGATAGAACGACAATTACTATACTTGTTACTCTTATTGTTATCAATCTAACTCATATTATTAGAAATATTAAGCTTATATGATCGATTGAACGACAATTACTATACTTGTCACTCTTATTGTTATCAATCTAACTCATACTATTAGCCATATTATGCTTATAGGATCGATAGAACGACAATTACTATACTTCTTACTCTTATTATTATCAATCTAACTCATATTATTAGCCATATTATGCTTATATGATCTATAGAACGACAATTACTATACTTGTTACTCTTATTGTTATCAATCTAACTCATATTATTAGAAATATTAAGCTTATATGATCGATTGAACGACAATTACTATACTTGTTACTCTTATTGTTATCAATCTAACTCATACTATTAGCCATATTATGCTTATAGGATCGATAGAACGACAATTACTATACTTCTTACTCTTATTATTATCAATCTAACTCATATTATTGGCCATATTATGCTTATATGATCGATTGAACGACAATAACTATACTTGTTACTCTTATTATTATTAACCTAACTCATATTATTAGAAATATTAAGCTCATATGATCGATAGAACGACAATTACTATACTTATTACTCTTATTATTATCAATCTAACTCATATTATTAGCCATATTATGATTATATGATCGATAGAACGACAATTACTATACTTACTATTGTTGTTATTATCAATCTAACTCATATTATTAGCCATATTATGCTTATATGATCGATAGAATGACAATTACTATTCTTATTACTGTTATTATTATCAATCTAACTCATATTATTAGCCATATTATGCTTATATGATCGATAGAATGACAGTCACTATACTTAGTACTCTTACTGTTGTCAATCTAACTCATATTATTAGCCATATTATGCTTATATTATCGATAGAACGACAATAACTATACTTGTTACTCGTATTATTATCAATCTAACTCATATTATTAGAAATATTAAGCTTATATGATCGATTGAACGACAATTACTATACTTGTTACTCTTATTGTTATCAATCTAACTCATACTATTAGCCATATTATGCTTATAGGATCGATAGAACGACAATTACTATACTTCTTACTCTTATTATTATCAATCTAACTCATATTATAAGCCATATTATGCTTATATGATCGATAGGACGACAATTACTATACTTGTTACTCTTATTTTTATCAATCTAACTCATATTATTAGCCATATTATGCTTATATGATCGACAGAATGACAATTACTATTCTTATTACTGTTATTATTATCAATCTAACTCATATTATTAGCCATATTATGCTTATATGATCGACAGAATGACAGTTACTATACTTAGTACTCTTACTGTTGTCAATCTAACTCATATTATTAGCCATATTATGCTTATATGATCGATAGAATGACAGTTACTATACTTAGTACTCTTACTGTTGTCAATCTAACTCATATTATTAGCCATATTATGCTTATATGATCGATAGAATGACAATTACTATTCTTACTACTGTTATTATTATCAATCTAACTCATATTATTAGCCATATTATGCTTATATGATCGATAGAATGACAGTTACTATACTAAGTACTCTTACTGTTGGCAATCTAACCCATATTATTAGCCATATTATGCTTATATTATCGATAGAACGACAATAACTATACTTGTTACTCTTATTATTATCAATCTAACTCATATTATTAGAAATATTAAGCTTATATGATCGATAGAACGACAATTACTATACTTATTATTGTTGTTATTATCAATCTAACTCATATTATTAGCCATATTATGCTTATATGATCGATAGAATGACAATTACTATTCTTATTACTGTTATTATTATCAATCTAACTCATATTATTAGCCATATTATGCTTATATGATCGACAGAATGACAGTTACTATACTTAGTACTCTTACTGTTGTCAATCTAACTCATATTATTAGCCATATTATGCTTATATGATCGATAGAATGACAGTTACTATACTTAGTACTCTTACTGTTGTCAATCTAACTCATATTATTAGCCATATTATGCTTATATTATCGATAGAACGACAATAACTATACTTGTTACTCTTATTATTATCAATCTAACTCATATCATTAGAACTATTAAGCTTATATGATCGATAGAACGACAATTACTATACTTATTACTCTTATTATTATCAATCTAACTCATATTATTAGCCATATTATGCTTATATGATCGATAGAACGACAATTACTATACTTGTTACTCTTATTGTTATCAATCTAACTCATATTATTAGAAATATTAAGCTTATATGATCGATTGAACGACAATTACTATACTTGTTACTCTTATTGTTATCAATCTAACTCATACTATTAGCCATATTATGCTTATAGGATCGATAGAACGACAATTACTATACTTCTTACTCTTATTATTATCAATCTAACTCATATTATTAGCCATATTATGCTTATATGATCTATAGGACGACAATTACTATACTTGTTACTCTTATTTTTATCAATCTAACTCATATTATTAGCCATATTATGCTTATATGATCGGTTGAACGACAATAACAATACTTGTTACTCTTATTATTATCAATCTAACTCATATTATTAGAAATATTAAGCTTATATGATCGATTGAACGACAATTACTATATTTGTTACTCTTATTGTTATCAATCTAACTCATACTATTAGCCATATTATGCTTATAGGATCGATAGAACGACAATTACTATACTTCTTACTCTTATTATTATCAATCTAACTCATATTATAAGCCATATTATGCTTATATGATCGATAGAATGGCAGTTACTATACATATTACTCTTACTTTTATCAATCTAACTCATATTATTAGCCATATTATGCTTATATGATCCATTGAATGACACTTACTATACTTGTTACTCTCATTATTATCAATCTAACTCATATTATTAGCCATATTATGCTTATATGATCGATAGAACGACAATTACTATACTTATTATTGTTGTTATTATCAATCTAACTCATATTATTAGCCATATTATGCTTATATGGTCGATAGAATGACAATTACTATTCTTATTACTGTTATTATTATCAATCTAACTCATATTATTAGCCATATTATGCTTATATGATCGACAGTATGACAGTTACTATACTTAGTACTCTTACTGTTGTCAATCTAACTCATATTATTAGCCATATTATGCTTATATGATCGATAGAACGACAATTACTATACTTGTTACTCTTATTGTTATCAATCTAACTCATACTATTAGCCATATTATGCTTATAGGATCGATAGAACGACAATTACTATACTTCTTACTCTTATTATTATCAATCTAACTCATATTATTAGCCATATTATGCTTATATGATCTATAGGACGACAATTACTATACTTGTTACTCTTATTTTTATCAATCTAACTCACATTATTAGCCATATTATGCTTATATGATCGATTGAACGACAATTACTATACTTGTTACTCTTATTGTTATCAATCTAACTCATATTATTAGAAATATTAAGCTTATATGATCGATTGAACGACAATTACTATACTTGTTACTCTTATTGTTATCAATCTAACTCATACTATTAGCCATATTATGCTTATAGGATCGATAGAACGACAATTACTATACTTCTTACTCTTATTATTATCAATCTTACTCATATTATTAGCCATATTATGCTTATATGATTTATAGGACGACAATTACTATACTTCTTACTCTTATTTTTATCAATCTAACTCATATTATTAGCCATATTATGCTTATATGATCGATTGAACGACAATAACAATACTTGTTACTCTTATTATTATCAATCTAACTCATATTATTAGAAATATTAAGCTTATATGATCGATTGAACGAGAATTACTATACTTGTGACTCTTATTGTTATCAATCTAACTCATACCATTAGCCATATTATGCTTATAGGATCGATAGAAGGACAATTACTATACTTCTTACTCTTATTATTATCAATCTAACTCATATTATAAGCCATATTATGCTTATATGATCTATAGGACGACAATTACTATACTTGTTACTGTTATTTTTATCAATCTAACTCATATTATTAGCCATATTATGCTTATATGATCGATTGAACGACAATAACAATACTTGTTACTCTTATTATTATCAATCTAACTCATATTATTGGAAATATTAAGCTTATATGATCGATTGAACGACAATTACTATACTTGTTACTCTTATTGTTATCAATCTAACTCATACTATTAGCCATATTATGCTTATAGGATCGATAGAACGACAATTACTATACTTGTTACTCTTATTTTTATCAATCTAACTCATATTATGAGCCATATTATGCTTATATGATCTATTGAACGACAATTTCTATACTTGTTACGCTCATTATTATCAATCTAACTCATATTATTAGCCATATTATGCTTATATGATCGATAGAACGACAATTACTATACTTATTATTGTTGTTATTATCAATCTAACTCATATTATTAGCCATATTATGCTTATATGATCGATACAATGACAATTACTATTCTTCTTACTGTTATTATTATCAATCTAACTCATATTATTAGCCATATTATGCTTATATGATCGATAGAATGACAGTTACTATACTAAGTACTCTTACTGTTGTCAATCTAACCCATATTATTAGCCATATTATGCTTATATTATCGATAGAACGACAATAACTATACTTGTTACTCTTATTATTATCAATCTAGCCCATATTATTAGCCATATTATGCTTATATTATCGATAGAACGACAATAACTATACTTGTTACTCTTATTATTATCAATCTAACTCATATTATTAGAAATATTAAGCTTATATGATCGATAGAACGACAATTACTATACTTATTACTCTTATTATTATCAATCTAACTGATATTATTAGCCATATTATGCTTATATGATCGATAGAACGACAATTACTATACTTATTGCTCTTATTATTATCAATCTAACTCATATTATTGGCCATATTATGCTTATATGATCGATTGAACGACAATAACTATACTTGTTACTCCTATTATTATCAATCTAACTCATATTATTAGCCATATTATGCTTATATGATCTATAGAACGACAATTACTATACTTGTTACTCTTATTGTTATCAATCTAACTCATATTATTAGAAATATTAAGCTTATATGATCGATTGAACGACAATTACTATACTTGTTACTCTTATTGTTATCAATCTAACTCATACTATTAGCCATATTATGCTTATAGGATCGATAGAACGACAATTACTATACTTCTTACTCTTATTATTATCAATCTAACTCATATTATTGGCCATATTATGCTTATATGATCGATTGAACGACAATAACTATACTTGTTACTCTTATTATTATTAACCTAACTCATATTATTAGAAATATTAAGCTCATATGATCGATAGAACGACAATTACTATACTTATTACTCTTATTATTATCAATCTAACTCATATTATTAGCCATATTATGATTATATGATCGATAGAACGACAATTACTATACTTACTATTGTTGTTATTATCAATCTAACTCATATTATTAGCCATATTATGCTTATATGATCGATAGAATGACAATTACTATTCTTATTACTGTTATTATTATCAATCTAACTCATATTATTAGCCATATTATGCTTATATGATCGATAGAATGACAGTCACTATACTTAGTACTCTTACTGTTGTCAATCTAACTCATATTATTAGCCATATTATGCTTATATTATCGATAGAACGACAATAACTATACTTGTTACTCGTATTATTATCAATCTAACTCATATTATTAGAAATATTAAGCTTATATGATCGATTGAACGACAATTACTATACTTGTTACTCTTATTGTTATCAATCTAACTCATACTATTAGCCATATTATGCTTATAGGATCGATAGAACGACAATTACTATACTTCTTACTCTTATTATTATCAATCTAACTCATATTATAAGCCATATTATGCTTATATGATCGATAGGACGACAATTACTATACTTGTTACTCTTATTTTTATCAATCTAACTCATATTATTAGCCATATTATGCTTATATGATCGACAGAATGACAATTACTATTCTTATTACTGTTATTATTATCAATCTAACTCATATTATTAGCCATATTATGCTTATATGATCGACAGAATGACAGTTACTATACTTAGTACTCTTACTGTTGTCAATCTAACTCATATTATTAGCCATATTATGCTTATATGATCGATAGAATGACAGTTACTATACTTAGTACTCTTACTGTTGTCAATCTAACTCATATTATTAGCCATATTATGCTTATATTATCGATAGAACGACAATAACTATACTTGTTACTCTCATTATTATCAATCTAACTCATATTATTAGCCATATTATGCTTATATGATCGATTGAATGACAATTACTATACTTGTTACTCTCATTATTATCAATCTAACTCATATTATTAGCCATATTATGCTTATATGATCGATAGAACGACAATTACTATACTTATTATTGTTGTTATTATCAATCTAACTCATATTATTAGCCATATTATGCTTATATGATCGATAGAATGACAGTTACTATACTTAGTACTCTTACTGTTGTCAATCTAACTCATATTATTAGCCATATTATGCTTATATTATCGATAGAACGACAATAACTATACTTGTTACTCTTATTATTATCAATCTAACTCATATCATTAGAACTATTAAGCTTATATGATCGATAGAACGACAATTACTATACTTATTACTCTTATTATTATCAATCTAACTCATATTATTAGCCATATTATGCTTATATGATCGATAGAACGACAATTACTATACTTGTTACTCTTATTGTTATCAATCTAACTCATATTATTAGAAATATTAAGCTTATATGATCGATTGAACGACAATTACTATACTTGTCACTCTCATTACTATCAATCTAACTCATATTATTAGCCATATTATGCTTATATGATCGATTGAACGACAATTACTATACTTGTTGCTCTCATTATTATCAATCTAACTCATTTTATTAGCCATATTATGCTTATATGATCGATAGAACGACAATTACTATACTTATTATTGTTGTTATTATCAATCTAACTCATATTATTAGCCATATTATGCTTATATGATCGATAGAATGACAGTTACTATACTTAGTACTCTTACTGTTGTCAATCTAACTCATATTATTAGCCATATTATGCTTATATTATCGATAGAACGACAATAACTATACTTGTTACTCTTATTATTATCAATCTAACTCATATCATTAGAACTATTAAGCTTATATGATCGATAGAACGACAATTACTATACTTATTACTCTTATTATTATCAATCTAACTCATATTATTAGCCATATTATGCTTATATGATCGATAGAACGACAATTACTATACTTGTTACTCTTATTGTTATCAATCTAACTCATATTATTAGAAATATTAAGCTTATATGATCGATTGAACGACAATTACTATACTTGTCACTCTTATTGTTATCAATCTAACTCATACTATTAGCCATATTATGCTTATAGGATCGATAGAACGACAATTACTATACTTCTTACTCTTATTATTATCAATCTAACTCATATTATTAGCCATATTATGCTTATATGATCTATAGGACGACAATTACTATACTTGTTACTCTTATTTTTATCAATCTAACTCATATTATTAGCCATATTATGCTTATATGATCGATTGAACGACAACAACAATACTTGTTACTCTTATTATTATCAATCTAACTCATATTATTAGAAATATTAAGCTTATATGATCGATTGAACGACAATTACTATATTTGTTACTCTCATTATTATTAATCTAACTCATATTATTAGCCATATTATGCTTATATGATCGATAGAATGGCAATTACTATACATATTACTCTTACTTTTATCAATCTAACTCATATTATTAGCCATATTATGCTTATATGATCGATTGAATGACACTTACTATACTTGTTACTCTCATTATTATCAATCTAACTCATATTATTAGCCATATTATGCTTATATGATCGATAGAACGACAATCACTATACTTATTATTGTTGTTATTATCAATCTAACTCATATTATTAGCCATATTATGCTTATATGATCGATAGAATGACAATTACTATTCTTATTACTGTTATTATTATCAATCTAACTCATATTATTAGCCATATTATGCTTATATGATCGACAGAATGACAGTTACTATACTTATTACTCTTACTGTTGTCAATCTAACTCATATTATTAGCCATATTATGCTTATATTATCGATAGAACGACAATAACTATACTAGTTACTCATATTATTATCAATCTAACTCATATTATGATCAATCTAACTCATATTATTAGAAATATTAAGCTTATATGATCGATAGAACGACAATTACTATACTTATTGCTCTTATTATTATCAATCTAACTCATATTATTAGCCATATTATGCTTATATGATCGATAGAACGACAGTTACTATACTTATTACTCTTATAAATATCAATCTAACTCATATTATTGGCCATATTATGTGGATATGATCGATAGGACGACAATTACTATACTCATTACTCTTATTATTATCAATCTAACTCATATTATTCACCATATTATGCAGATATGATCGATAGAGCGACAATTACTATACTTATTACTCTTATTATTATCAATCTAACTCATATTATTAGCCATATTATGCTTATATGATCGATTGAACGACAATAACTATACTTGTTACTCTTATTATTATCAATCTAACTCATATTATTAGAAATATTAAGCTTATATGATCGATTGAACGACAATTACTATACTTGTTACTCTTATTGTTATCAATCTAACTCATACTATTAGCCATATTATGCTTATAGGATCGATAGAACGACAATTACTATACTTCTTACTCTTATTATTATCAATCTAACTCATATTATTAGCCATATTATGCTTATATGATCGATAGAATGACAATTACTATTCTTATTACTGTTATTATTATCAATCTAACTCATATTATTAGCCATATTATGCTTATATGATCGATAGAACGACAATTACTATACTTATTACTCTTATAAATATCAATCTAACTCATATTATTGGCCATATTATGTGGATATGATCGATAGGACGACAATTACTATACTCATTACTCTTATTATTATCAATCTAACTCATATTATTCACCATATTATGCAGATATGATCGATAGAGCGACAATTACTATACTTATTACTCTTATTATTATCAATCTAACTCATATTATTAGCCATATTATGCTTATATGATCGATAGGACGACAATTACTATACTTGTTACTCTTATTTTTATCAATCTAACTCATATTATTAGCCATATTATGCTTATATGATCGATAGAATGACAGTTACTATACTTAGTACTCTTACTGTTGTCAATCTAACTCATATTATTAGCCATATTATGCTTATATTATCGATAGAACGACAATAACTATACTTGTTACTCTTATTATTATCAATCTAACTCATATTATTAGAACTATTAAGCTTATATGATCGATAGAACGACAATTACTATACTTATTACTCTTATTATTATCAATCTAACTCATATTATTAGCCATATTATGCTTATATGATCGATAGAACGACAATTACTATACTTATTATTGTTGTTATTATCAATCTAACTCATATTATTAGCCATATTATGCTTATATGGTCGATAGAATGACAATTACTATTCTTATTACTGTTATTATTATCAATCTAACTCATATTATTAGCCATATTATGCTTATATGATCGACAGTATGACAGTTACTATACTTAGTACTCTTACTGTTGTCAATCTAACTCATATTATTAGCCATATTATGCTTATATGATCGATAGAACGACAATTACTATACTTGTTACTCTTATTGTTATCAATCTAACTCATACTATTAGCCATATTATGCTTATAGGATCGATAGAACGACAATTACTATACTTCTTACTCTTATTATTATCAATCTAACTCATATTATTAGCCATATTATGCTTATATGATCTATAGGACGACAATTACTATACTTGTTACTCTTATTTTTATCAATCTAACTCACATTATTAGCCATATTATGCTTATATGATCGATTGAACGACAATTACTATACTTGTTACTCTTATTGTTATCAATCTAACTCATATTATTAGAAATATTAAGCTTATATGATCGATTGAACGACAATTACTATACTTGTTACTCTTATTGTTATCAATCTAACTCATACTATTAGCCATATTATGCTTATAGGATCGATAGAACGACAATTCCTATACTTCTTACTCTTATTATTATCAATCTTACTCATATTATTAGCCATATTATGCTTATATGATTTATAGGACGACAATTACTATACTTCTTACTCTTATTTTTATCAATCTAACTCATATTATTAGCCATATTATGCTTATATGATCGATTGAACGACAATAACAATACTTGTTACTCTTATTATTATCAATCTAACTCATATTATTAGAAATATTAAGCTTATATGATCGATTGAACGAGAATTACTATACTTGTGACTCTTATTGTTATCAATCTAACTCATACCATTAGCCATATTATGCTTATAGGATCGATAGAAGGACAATTACTATACTTCTTACTCTTATTATTATCAATCTAACTCATATTATAAGCCATATTATGCTTATATGATCTATAGGACGACAATTACTATACTTGTTACTGTTATTTTTATCAATCTAACTCATATTATTAGCCATATTATGCTTATATGATCGATTGAACGACAATAACAATACTTGTTACTCTTATTATTATCAATCTAACTCATATTATTGGAAATATTAAGCTTATATGATCGATTGAACGACAATTACTATACTTGTTACTCTTATTGTTATCAATCTAACTCATACTATTAGCCATATTATGCTTATAGGATCGATAGAACGACAATTACTATACTTGTTACTCTTATTTTTATCAATCTAACTCATATTATGAGCCATATTATGCTTATATGATCTATTGAACGGCAATTTCTATACTTGTTACGCTTATTATTATCAATCTAACTCATATTATTAGCCATATTATGCTTATATGATCGATAGAAGGACAATTACTATACTTATTATTGTTGTTATTATCAATCTAACTCATATTATTAGCCATATTATGCTTATATGATCGATACAATGACAATTACTATTCTTCTTACTGTTATTATTATCAATCTAACTCATATTATTAGCCATATTATGCTTATATGATCGATAGAATGACAGTTACTATACTAAGTACTCTTACTGTTGTCAATCTAACCCATATTATTAGCCATATTATGCTTATATTATCGATAGAACGACAATAACTATACTTGTTACTCTTATTATTATCAATCTAGCCCATATTATTAGCCATATTATGCTTATATTATCGATAGAACGACAATAACTATACTTGTTACTCTTATTATTATCAATCTAACTCATATTATTAGAAATATTAAGCTTATATGATCGATAGAACGACAATTACTATACTTATTACTCTTATTATTATCAATCTAACTGATATTATTAGCCATATTATGCTTATATGATCGATAGAACGACAATTACTATACTTATTGCTCTTATTATTATCAATCTAACTCATATTATTGGCCATATTATGCTTATATGATCGATTGAACGACAATAACTATACTTGTTACTCCTATTATTATTAATCTAACTCATATTATTAAAAATATTAAGCTTATATGATCGATAGAACGACAATTACTATACTTATTACTCTTATTATTATCAATCTAACTCATATTATTAGCCATATTATGATTATATGATCGATAGAACGACAATTACTATACTTGTTACTCTTACTGTTGTCAATCTAACTCATATTATTAGCCATATTATGCTTATATTATCGATAGAACGACAATAACTATACTTGTTACTCTCATTATTATCAATCTAACTCATATTATTAGCCATATTATGCTTATATGATCGATTGAATGACAATTACTATACTTGTTACTCTCATTATTATCAATCTAACTCATATTATTAGCCATATTATGCTTATATGATCGATAGAACGACAATTACTATACTTATTATTGTTGTTATTATCAATCTAACTCATATTATTAGCCATATTATGCTTATATGATCGATAGAATGACAGTTACTATACTTAGTACTCTTACTGTTGTCAATCTAACTCATATTATTAGCCATATTATGCTTATATTATCGATAGAACGACAATAACTATACTTGTTACTCTTATTATTATCAATCTAACTCATATCATTAGAACTATTAAGCTTATATGATCGATAGAACGACAATTACTATACTTATTACTCTTATTATTATCAATCTAACTCATATTATTAGCCATATTATGCTTATATGATCGATAGAACGACAATTACTATACTTGTTACTCTTATTGTTATCAATCTAACTCATATTATTAGAAATATTAAGCTTATATGATCGATTGAACGACAATTACTATACTTGTCACTCTTATTGTTATCAATCTAACTCATACTATTAGCCATATTATGCTTATAGGATCGATAGAACGACAATTACTATACTTCTTACTCTTATTATTATCAATCTAACTCATATTATTAGCCATATTATGCTTATATGATCTATAGGACGACAATTACTATACTTGTTACTCTTATTTTTATCAATCTAACTCATATTATTAGCCATATTATGCTTATATGATCGATTGAACGACAACAACAATACTTGTTACTCTTATTATTATCAATCTAACTCATATTATTAGAAATATTAAGCTTATATGATCGATTGAACGACAATTACTATATTTGTTACTCTCATTATTATTAATCTAACTCATATTATTAGCCATATTATGCTTATATGATCGATAGAATGGCAATTACTATACATATTACTCTTACTTTTATCAATCTAACTCATATTATTAGCCATATTATGCTTATATGATCGATTGAATGACACTTACTATACTTGTTACTCTCATTATTATCAATCTAACTCATATTATTAGCCATATTATGCTTATATGATCGATAGAACGACAATCACTATACTTATAATTGTTGTTATTATCAATCTAACTCATATTATTAGCCATATTATGCTTATATGATCGATAGAATGACAATTACTATTCTTATTACTGTTATTATTATCAATCTAACTCATATTATTAGCCATATTATGCTTATATGATCGACAGAATGACAGTTACTATACTTATTACTCTTACTGTTGTCAATCTAACTCATATTATTAGCCATATTATGCTTATATTATCGATAGAACGACAATAACTATACTAGTTACTCATATTATTATCAATCTAACTCATATTATTATTAATCTAACTCATATTATTAGAAATATTAAGCTTATATGATCGATAGAACGACAATTACTATACTTATTGCTCTTATTATTATCAATCTAACTCATATTATTAGCCATATTATGCTTATATGATCGATAGAACGACAGTTACTATACTTATTACTCTTATAAATATCAATCTAACTCATATTATTGGCCATATTATGTGGATATGATCGATAGGACGACAATTACTATACTCATTACTCTTATTATTATCAATCTAACTCATATTATTCACCATATTATGCAGATATGATCGATAGAGCGACAATTACTATACTTATTACTCTTATTATTATCAATCTAACTCATATTATTAGCCATATTATGCTTATATGATCGATTGAACGACAATAACTATACTTGTTACTCTTATTATTATCAATCTAACTCATATTATTAGAAATATTAAGCTTATATGATCGATTGAACGACAATTACTATACTTGTTACTCTTATTGTTATCAATCTAACTCATACTATTAGCCATATTATGCTTATAGGATCGATAGAACGACAATTACTATACTTCTTACTCTTATTATTATCAATCTAACTCATATTATTAGCCATATTATGCTTATATGATCGATAGAATGACAATTACTATTCTTATTACTGTTATTATTATCAATCTAACTCATATTATTAGCCATATTATGCTTATATGATCGACAGAATGACGGTTACTATACTAAGTACTCTTACTGTTGTCAATCTAACCCATATTATTAGCCATATTATGCTTATATTATCAATAGAACGACAATAACTATACTTGTTACTCTTATTATTATCAATCTAACCCATATTATTAGCCATATTATGCTTATATTATCGATAGAACGACAATAACTATACTTGTTACTCTTATTATTATCAATCTAACTCATATTATTAGAAATATTAAGCTTATATGATCGATAGAACGACAATTACTATACTTCTTACTCTTATTATTATCAATCTAACTCATATTATTAGCCATATTATGCTTATATGATCGATAGGACGACAATTACTATACTTGTTACTCTTATTTTTATCAATCTAACTCATATTATTAGCCATATTATGCTTATATGATCGATAGAATGACAGTTACTATACTTAGTACTCTTACTGTTGTCAATCTAACTCATATTATTAGCCATATTATGCTTATATTATCGATAGAACGACAATAACTATACTTGTTACTCTTATTATTATCAATCTAACTCATATTATTAGAACTATTAAGCTTATATGATCGATAGAACGACAATTACTATACTTATTACTCTTATTATTATCAATCTAACTCATATTATTAGCCATATTATGCTTATATGATCGATAGAACGACAATTACTATACTTATTATTGTTGTTATTATCAATCTAACTCATATTATTAGCCATATTATGCTTATATGATCGACAGAATGACAGTTACTATACTTAGTACTCTTACTGTTGTCAATCTAACTCATATTATTAGCCATATTATGCTTATATGATCGATAGAATGACAGTTACTATACTTAGTACTCTTACTGTTGTCAATCTAACTCATATTTTTAGCCATATTATGCTTATATTATCGATAGAGCGACAATAACTATAGTTGTTACTCTTATTATTATCAATCTAACTCATATTATTAGAAATATTAAGCTTATATGATCGATTGAACGAGAATTACTATACTTGTGACTCTTATTGTTATCAATCTAACTCATACCATTAGCCATATTATGCTTATAGGATCGATAGAAGGACAATTACTATACTTCTTACTCTTATTATTATCAATCTAACTCATATTATAAGCCATATTATGCTTATATGATCTATAGGACGACAATTACTATACTTGTTACTGTTATTTTTATCAATCTAACTCATATTATTAGCCATATTATGCTTATATGATCGATTGAACGACAATAACAATACTTGTTACTCTTATTATTATCAATCTAACTCATATTATTGGAAATATTAAGCTTATATGATCGATTGAACGACAATTACTATACTTGTTACTCTTATTGTTATCAATCTAACTCATACTATTAGCCATATTATGCTTATAGGATCGATAGAACGACAATTACTATACTTGTTACTCTTATTTTTATCAATCTAACTCATATTATGAGCCATATTATGCTTATATGATCTATTGAACGACAATTTCTATACTTGTTACGCTCATTATTATCAATCTAACTCATATTATTAGCCATATTATGCTTATATGATCGATAGAAGGACAATTACTATACTTATTATTGTTGTTATTATCAATCTAACTCATATTATTAGCCATATTATGCTTATATGATCGATACAATGACAATTACTATTCTTCTTACTGTTATTATTATCAATCTAACTCATATTATTAGCCATATTATGCTTATATGATCGATAGAATGACAGTTACTATACTAAGTACTCTTACTGTTGTCAATCTAACCCATATTATTAGCCATATTATGCTTATATTATCGATAGAACGACAATAACTATACTTGTTACTCTTATTATTATCAATCTAGCCCATATTATTAGCCATATTATGCTTATATTATCGATAGAACGACAATAACTATACTTGTTACTCTTATTATTATCAATCTAACTCATATTATTAGAAATATTAAGCTTATATGATCGATAGAACGACAATTACTATACTTATTACTCTTATTATTATCAATCTAACTGATATTATTAGCCATATTATGCTTATATGATCGATAGAACGACAATTACTATACTTATTGCTCTTATTATTATCAATCTAACTCATATTATTGGCCATATTATGCTTATATGATCGATTGAACGACAATAACTATACTTGTTACTCCTATTATAATTAATCTAACTCATATTATTAAAAATATTAAGCTTATATGATCGATAGAACGACAATTACTATACTTATTACTCTTATTATTATCAATCTAACTCATATTATTAGCCATATTATGATTATATGATCGATAGAACGACAATTACTATACTTGTTACTCTTACTGTTGTCAATCTAACTCATATTATTAGCCATATTATGCTTATATTATCGATAGAACGACAATAACTATACTTGTTACTCTCATTATTATCAATCTAACTCATATTATTAGCCATATTATGCTTATATGATCGATTGAATGACAATTACTATACTTGTTACTCTCATTATTATCAATCTAACTCATATTATTAGCCATATTATGCTTATATGATCGATAGAACGACAATTACTATACTTATTATTGTTGTTATTATCAATCTAACTCATATTATTAGCCATATTATGCTTATATGATCGATAGAATGACAGTTACTATACTTAGTACTCTTACTGTTGTCAATCTAACTCATATTATTAGCCATATTATGCTTATATTATCGATAGAACGACAATAACTATACTTGTTACTCTTATTATTATCAATCTAACTCATATCATTAGAACTATTAAGCTTATATGATCGATAGAACGACAATTACTATACTTATTACTCTTATTATTATCAATCTAACTCATATTATTAGCCATATTATGCTTATATGATCGATAGAACGACAATTACTATACTTGTTACTCTTATTGTTATCAATCTAACTCATATTATTAGAAATATTAAGCTTATATGATCGATTGAACGACAATTACTATACTTGTCACTCTTATTGTTATCAATCTAACTCATACTATTAGCCATATTATGCTTATAGGATCGATAGAACGACAATTACTATACTTCTTACTCTTATTATTATCAATCTAACTCATATTATTAGCCATATTATGCTTATATGATCTATAGGACGACAATTACTATACTTGTTACTCTTATTTTTATCAATCTAACTCATATTATTAGCCATATTATGCTTATATGATCGATTGAACGACAACAACAATACTTGTTACTCTTATTATTATCAATCTAACTCATATTATTAGAAATATTAAGCTTATATGATCGATTGAACGACAATTACTATATTTGTTACTCTCATTATTATTAATCTAACTCATATTATTAGCCATATTATGCTTATATGATCGATAGAATGGCAATTACTATACATATTACTCTTACTTTTATCAATCTAACTCATATTATTAGCCATATTATGCTTATATGATCGATTGAATGACACTTACTATACTTGTTACTCTCATTATTATCAATCTAACTCATATTATTAGCCATATTATGCTTATATGATCGATAGAACTACAATCACTATACTTATTATTGTTGTTATTATCAATCTAACTCATATTATTAGCCATATTATGCTTATATGATCGATAGAATGACAATTACTATTCTTATTACTGTTATTATTATCAATCTAACTCATATTATTAGCCATATTATGCTTATATGATCGACAGAATGACAGTTACTATACTTATTACTCTTACTGTTGTCAATCTAACTCATATTATTAGCCATATTATGCTTATATTATCGATAGAACGACAATAACTATACTAGTTACTCATATTATTATCAATCTAACTCATATTATTATTAATCTAACTCATATTATTAGAAATATTAAGCTTATATGATCGATAGAACGACAATTACTATACTTATTGCTCTTATTATTATCAATCTAACTCATATTATTAGCCATATTATGCTTATATGATCGATAGAACGACAGTTACTATACTTATTACTCTTATAAATATCAATCTAACTCATATTATTGGCCATATTATGTGGATATGATCGATAGGACGACAATTACTATACTCATTACTCTTATTATTATCAATCTAACTCATATTATTCACCATATTATGCAGATATGATCAATAGAGCGACAATTACTATACTTATTACTCTTATTATTATCAATCTAACTCATATTATTAGCCATATTATGCTTATATGATCGATTGAACGACAATAACTATACTTGTTACTCTTATTATTATCAATCTAACTCATATTATTAGAAATATTAAGCTTATATGATCGATTGAACGACAATTACTATACTTGTTACTCTTATTGTTATCAATCTAACTCATACTATTAGCCATATTATGCTTATAGGATCGATAGAACGACAATT
>NW_027474784.1:0-28544 GCF_050947335.1 Megachile rotundata | reverse complement strand
GTCGTTCTATCGATCATATAAGCATAATATGGCTTACAATATGAGTTAGAGTGATAATACTAAGAGTAGTGAGTATAGTAATTCTCATTCTATCGATCATATAAGCATAATATGGCTAATAATATGAGTTAGATTGATAACAATAACAGTAATATGTATAGTTATTGTCGTTCTATCGATAATATAAGCATAATATGGCTAATAATATGAGTTAGATTGATAATACTAAGAGTAGTGAGTATAGTAATTGTCGTTCTATCGATCATATAAGCATAATATGGCTAATAATATGAGTTAGATTGATAATAATAAGAGTAATGAGTATAGTAATTGTAGTTCTATCGATCATATCTGCATAATATGGCTAATAATATGAGTTAGATTGATAATACTAAGAGTAGTGAGTATAGTAATTGTAGTTCTATCGGTCATATCTGCATAATATAGTTAATAATGTGAGTTAGATTCATAATAATATGAGTAATAAGTATAGTAATTGTCGTTCTATCGATCATATGAGCATAATATGGCTAATAATATGAGTTAGAGTGATAATACTAAGAGTAGTGAGTATAGTAATTCTCATTCTATCGATCATATAAGCATAATATGGCTAATAATATGAGTTAGAGTGATAATACTAAGAGTAGTGAGTATAGTAATTCTCATTCTATCGATCATATAAGCATAATATGGCTAATAATATGAGTTAGATTGATAATAGTAACAGTAATAAGTATAGTAATTGTGGTTCTATCGATAATAGAAGCATAATATGGCTAATAATATGAGTTAGAGTGATAATACTAAGAGTAGTGAGTATAGTAATTCTCATTCTATCGATCATATAAGCATAATATGGCTAATGATATGAGTTAGATTGATAATAGTAACAGAAATAAGTATAGTAATTGTCGTTCTATCGATAATATAAGCATAATATGGCTAATAATATGAGTTAGATTCATAATAATAAGAGTAATAAGTATAGTAATTGTGGTTCTATCGATAATAGAAGCATAATATGGCTAATAATATGAGTTAGATTGATAATACTAAGAGTAGTGAGTATAGTAATTGTCGTTCTATCGATCATATAAGCATAATATGGCTAATAATATGAGTTAGATTGATAATACTAAGAGTAGTGAGTATAGTAATTGTCGTTCTATCGATCATATAAGCATAATATGGCTAATAATATGAGTTAGATTGATAATAATAAGAGTAATAAGTACAATAATTGTCGTTCTATCGATCATATAAGCATAATATGGCTTATAATATGAGTTAGAGTGATAATACTAAGAGTAGTGAGTATAGTAATTCTCATTCTATCGATCATATAAGCATAATATGGCTAATAATATGAGTTAGATTGATAACAATAACAGTAATATGTATAGTTATTGTCGTTCTATCGATAATATAAGCATAATATGGCTAATAATATGAGTTAGATTGATAATACTAAGAGTAGTGAGTATAGTAATTGTCGTTCTATCGATCATGTAAACATAATATGACTAATAATATGAGTTAGATTGATAATAGTAAGTGTAATAAGTATAGTAAATGTTGTGCTATCGATCATATCTGCATAATATGGTTAATAATATGAGTTAGATTGATAATAATAAGAGTAATAAGTATAGCAATTGTCGTTCTATCGATCATATCTGCATAATATGGTTAATAATATGAGTTAGATTGATAATAGTGAGTGTAATAAGTATAGTAATTGCAGTTCTATCGATCATATAAGCATAATATGGCTAATAATATGAGTCAGATTCATAATAATAAGAGTAATAAGTATAGTAATTGTCGTTCTATCGATAATTTAAGCATAATATGGCGAATAATATGAGGTGGGTTGATAAAAATAAGAATAATAAGTATAGTAATTGTCGTTCTATCGATCTTATAAGCATAATATGGCTATTAATATGAGTTAGATTGATAATAATATCAGTAATAAGTATAGTAATTGTGGTTCTATCGATAATATAACCATAATATGGCTAATAATATGAGTTAGATTGACAATACTAAGAGTAGTGAGAATAGTAATTCTCGTTCTATCGATCATATAAGCATAATATGGCTAATAATATGAGTTAGATTGATAATAATAAGAGTAATGAGTATACTAATTGTAGTTCTATCGATCATATCTGCATAATATGGCTAATAATATGAGTTAGATTGATAATACTAAGAGTAGTGAGTATAGTAATTGTAGTTCTATCGGTCATATCTGCATAATATAGTTAATAATGTGAGTTAGATTCATAATAATATGAGAAATAAGTATAGTAATTGTCGTTCTATCGATCATATAAGCATAATATGTCTAATAATATGAGTTAGAGTGATAATACTAAGAGTAGTGAGTATAGTAATTCTCATTCTATCGATCATATAAGCATAATATTGCTAATAATATGAGTTAGATTGATAATAATAACAGTAATAGGTATAGTTACTGTCGTTCTATCGATAATATAAGCATAATATGGCTAATAATATGAGTTAGATTGATAAGCCTAAGAGTAGTGAGTATAGTAATTGTCGTTCTATCGATCATATAAGCATAATATGGCTAATAGTATGAGTTAGATCGATAATAATAAGAGTAATGAGTATAGTAATTGTAGTTCTATCGATCATATCTGCATAATATGGCTAATAATATGAGTTAGATTGATAATACTAAGAGTAGTGAGTATAGTAATTGTAGTTCTATCGGTCATATCTGCATAATATGGTTAATAATGCGAGTTAGATTCATAATAATAAGAGTAATAAGTATAGTAATTGTCGTTCTATCGATCATATAAGCATAATATGGCTAATAATATGAGTTAGATTGATAATAATAAGAGTAATAAGTATAGTAATTGTCGTTCTATCGATCATATGAGCATAATATGGCTAATAATATGAGTTAGAGTGATAATACTAAGAGTAGTGAGTATAGTAATTCTCATTCTATCGATCATATAAGCATAATATGGCTAATAATATGAGTTAGAGTGATAATACTAAGAGTAGTGAGTATAGTAATTCTCATTCTATCGATCATATAAGCATAATATGGCTAATAATATGAGTTAGATTGATAATAGTAACAGTAATAAGTATAGTAATTGTGGTTCTATCGATAATATAAGCATAATATGGCTAATAATATGAGTTAGAGTGATAATACTAAGAGTAGTGAGTATAGTAATTCTCATTCTATCGATCATATAAGCATAATATGGCTAATGATATGAGTTAGATTGATAATAGTAACAGAAATAAGTATAGTAATTGTCGTTCTATCGATAATATAAGCATAATATGGCTAATAATATGAGTTAGATTCATAATAATAAGAATAATAAGTATAGTTATTGTCGTTCTATCGTTAATATAAGCATAATATGGCTAATAATATGAGTTAGATTGATAATAATAACAGTAGTAAGTATAGTAATTGTGGTTCTATCGATAATATAAGCATAATATGGCTAATAATATGAGTTAGATTGATAATACTAAGAGTAGTGAGTATAGTAATTGTCGTTCTATCGATCATATAAGCATAATATGGCTAATAATATGAGTTAGATTGATAATAATAAGAGTAATGAGTATACTAATTTGTAGTTCTATCGATCATATCTGCATAATATGGCTAATAATATGAGTTAGATTGATAATACTAAGAGTAGTGAGTATAGTAATTGTAGTTCTATCGGTCATATCTGCATAATATAGTTAATAATGTGAGTTAGATTCATAATAATATGAGAAATAAGTATAGTAATTGTCGTTCTATCGATCATATAAGCATAATATGGCTAATAATATGAGTTAGATTGATAATAATAGAGTAATAAGTATAGTAATTGTCGTTCTATCGATCATATGAGCATAATATGGCTAATAATATGAGTTAGAGTGATAATACTAAGAGTAGTGAGTATAGTAATTCTCATTCTATCGATCATATAAGCATAATATGGCTAATAATATGAGTTAGAGTGATAATACTAAGAGTAGTGAGTATAGTAATTCTCATTCTATCGATCATATAAGCACAATATGGCTAATAATATGAGTTAGATTGATAATAGTAACAGTAATAAGTATAGTAATTGTGGTTCTATCGATAATATAAGCATAATATGGCTAATAATATGAGTTAGAGTGATAATACTAAGAGTAGTGAGTATAGTAATTCTCATTCTATCGATCATATAAGCATAATATGGCTAATGATATGAGTTAGATTGATAATAATAAGAGTAATAAGTATAGCAATTGTCGTTCTATCGATCATATCTGCATAATATGGTTAATAATATGAGTTAGATTGATAATAGTGAGTGTAATAAGTATAGTAATTGCAGTTCTATCGATCATATAAGCATAATATGGCTAATAATATGAGTCAGATTCATAATAATAAGAGTAATAAGTATAGTAATTGTCGTTCTATCGATAATTTAAGCATAATATGGCGAATAATATGAGGTGGGTTGATAAAAATAAGAATAATAAGTATAGTAATTGTCGTTCTATCGATCTTATAAGCATAATATGGCTATTAATATGAGTTAGATTGATAATAATATCAGTAATAAGTATAGTAATTGTGGTTCTATCGATAATATAACCATAATATGGCTAATAATATGAGTTAGATTGACAATACTAAGAGTAGTGAGAATAGTAATTCTCGTTCTATCGATCATATAAGCATAATATGGCTAATAATATGAGTTAGATTGATAATAATAAGAGTAATGAGTATACTAATTGTAGTTCTATCGATCATATCTGCATAATATGGCTAATAATATGAGTTAGATTGATAATACTAAGAGTAGTGAGTATAGTAATTGTAGTTCTATCGGTCATATCTGCATAATATAGTTAATAATGTGAGTTAGATTCATAATAATATGAGAAATAAGTATAGTAATTGTCGTTCTATCGATCATATAAGCATAATATGTCTAATAATATGAGTTAGAGTGATAATACTAAGAGTAGTGAGTATAGTAATTCTCATTCTATCGATCATATAAGCATAATATTGCTAATAATATGAGTTAGATTGATAATAATAACAGTAATAGGTATAGTTACTGTCGTTCTATCGATAATATAAGCATAATATGGCTAATAATATGAGTTAGATTGATAAGCCTAAGAGTAGTGAGTATAGTAATTGTCGTTCTATCGATCATATAAGCATAATATGGCTAATAGTATGAGTTAGATCGATAATAATAAGAGTAATGAGTATAGTAATTGTAGTTCTATCGATCATATCTGCATAATATGGCTAATAATATGAGTTAGATTGATAATACTAAGAGTAGTGAGTATAGTAATTGTAGTTCTATCGGTCATATCTGCATAATATGGTTAATAATGCGAGTTAGATTCATAATAATAAGAGTAATAAGTATAGTAATTGTCGTTCTATCGATCATATAAGCATAATATGGCTAATAATATGAGTTAGATTGATAATAATAAGAGTAATAAGTATAGTAATTGTCGTTCTATCGATCATATGAGCATAATATGGCTAATAATATGAGTTAGAGTGATAATACTAAGAGTAGTGAGTATAGTAATTCTCATTCTATCGATCATATAAGCATAATATGGCTAATAATATGAGTTAGAGTGATAATACTAAGAGTAGTGAGTATAGTAATTCTCATTCTATCGATCATATAAGCATAATATGGCTAATAATATGAGTTAGATTGATAATAGTAACAGTAATAAGTATAGTAATTGTGGTTCTATCGATAATATAAGCATAATATGGCTAATAATATGAGTTAGAGTGATAATACTAAGAGTAGTGAGTATAGTAATTCTCATTCTATCGATCATATAAGCATAATATGGCTAATGATATGAGTTAGATTGATAATAGTAACAGAAATAAGTATAGTAATTGTCGTTCTATCGATAATATAAGCATAATATGGCTAATAATATGAGTTAGATTCATAATAATAAGAATAATAAGTATAGTTATTGTCGTTCTATCGTTAATATAAGCATAATATGGCTAATAATATGAGTTAGATTGATAATAATAACAGTAGTAAGTATAGTAATTGTGGTTCTATCGATAATATAAGCATAATATGGCTAATAATATGAGTTAGATTGATAATACTAAGAGTAGTGAGTATAGTAATTGTCGTTCTATCGATCATATAAGCATAATATGGCTAATAATATGAGTTAGATTGATAATAATAAGAGTAATGAGTATACTAATTGTAGTTCTATCGATCATATCTGCATAATATGGCTAATAATATGAGTTAGATTGATAATACTAAGAGTAGTGAGTATAGTAATTGTAGTTCTATCGGTCATATCTGCATAATATAGTTAATAATGTGAGTTAGATTCATAATAATATGAGAAATAAGTATAGTAATTGTCGTTCTATCGATCATATAAGCATAATATGGCTAATAATATGAGTTAGATTGATAATAATAAGAGTAATAAGTATAGTAATTGTCGTTCTATCGATCATATGAGCATAATATGGCTAATAATATGAGTTAGAGTGATAATACTAAGAGTAGTGAGTATAGTAATTCTCATTCTATCGATCATATAAGCATAATATGGCTAATAATATGAGTTAGAGTGATAATACTAAGAGTAGTGAGTATAGTAATTCTCATTCTATCGATCATATAAGCACAATATGGCTAATAATATGAGTTAGATTGATAATAGTAACAGTAATAAGTATAGTAATTGTGGTTCTATCGATAATATAAGCATAATATGGCTAATAATATGAGTTAGAGTGATAATACTAAGAGTAGTGAGTATAGTAATTCTCATTCTATCGATCATATAAGCATAATATGGCTAATGATATGAGTTAGATTGATAATAGTAACAGAAATAAGTATAGTAATTGTCGTTCTATCGATAATATAAGCATAATATGGCTAATAATATGAGTTAGATTCATAATAATAAGAGTAATAAGTATAGTAATTGTCGTTCTATCGATCATTTAAGCATAATATGGCTAATAATATGAGTTGGGTTGATAAAAATAAGAATAATAAGTATAGTAATTGTCGTTCTATAGATCATATAAGCATAATATGGCTAATAATATGAGTTAGATTGATAATAATAAGAGTAATAAGTACAGTAATTGTCGTTCTATCGATCATATAAGCATAATAAGGCTAACGTTATGAGTTAGAGTGATAATACTAAGAGTAGTGAGTATGGAAATTCTCATTCTATCGATCATATAAGCATAATATGGCTAATAATATGAGTTAGATTGATAATAATAAGAGTAATGAGTATAGTAATTGTAGTTCTATCGATCATATAAGCATAATATTTCTAATAATATGAGTTAGATTGATAATAATAAGAGTAATAAGTATAGTAATTGTCGCTCTATCGATCATATAAGCATAATATGTCTAATAATATGAGTTACAGTGATAATACTAAGAGTAGTGAGTATAGTAATTCTCATTCTATCGATCATATAAGCATAATATGGCTAATAATATGAGTTAGAGTGATAATACTAAGAGTAGTGAGTATAGTAATTCTCATTCTATCGATCATATAAGCATAATATGGCTAATGATATAAGTTAGATTGATAATAGTAACAGAAATAAGTATAGTAATTGTCGTTCTATCGATAATATTAGCATAATATGGCTAATAATATGAGTTAGATTCATAATAATAAGAATAATAAGTATAGTAATTGTGGTTCTATCGATAATATAAGCATAATATGGCTAATAATATGAGTTAGATTGATAATACTAAGAGTAGTGAGTATAGTAATTGTCGTTCTATCGATCATATAAGCATAATATGGCTAATAATATGAGTTAGATTGATAATAATAAGAGTAATGAGTATAGTAATTGTAGTTCTATCGATCATATCTGCATAATATGGCTAATAATATGAGTTAGATTGATAATACTAAGAGTAGTGAGTATAGTAATTGTGGTTCTATCGGTCATATCTGCATAATATAGTTAATAATGTGAGTTAGATTCATAATAATATGAGAAATAAGTATAGTAATTGTCGTTCTATCGATCATATAAGCAAAATATGGCTAATAATATGAGTTAGATTGATAATAATAGGAGTAATAAGTATAGTAATTGTCGTTCTATCGATCATATGAGCATAATATGGCTAATAATATGAGTTAGAGTGATAATACTAAGAGTAGTGAGTATAGTAATTCTCATTCTATCGATCATATAAGCATAATATGGCTAATAATATGAGTTAGAGTGATAATACTAAGAGTAGTGAGTATAGTAATTCTCATTCTATCGATCATATAAGCATAATATGGCTAATAATATGAGTTAGATTGATAATAGTAACAGTAATAAGTATAGTAATTGTGGTTCTATCGATAATATAAGCATAATATGGCTAATAATATGAGTTAGAGTGATAATACTAAGAGTAGTGAGTATAGTAATTCTCATTCTATCGATCATATAAGCATAATATGGCTAATGATATGAGTTAGATTGATAATAGTAACAGAAATAAGTATAGTAATTGTCGTTCTATCGATAATATAAGCATAATATGGCTAATAATATGAGTTAGATTCATAATAATAAGAGTAATAAGTATAGTAATTGTCGTTCTATCGATCATTTAAGCATAATATGGCGAATAATATGAGTTGGGTTGATAAAAATAAGAATAATAAGTATAGTAATTGTCGTTCTATAGATCATATAAGCATAATATGGCTAATAATATGAGTTAGATTGATAATAATAAGAGTAATAAGTACAGTAATTGTCGTTCTATCGATCATATAAGCATAATAAGGCTAACGTTATGAGTTAGAGTGATAATACTAAGAGTAGTGAGTATGGAAATTCTCATTCTATCGATCATATAAGCATAATATGGCTAATAATATGAGTTAGATTGATAATAATAAGAGTAATGAGTATAGTAATTGTAGTTCTATCGATCATATAAGCATAATATTTCTAATAATATGAGTTAGATTGATAATAATAAGAGTAATAAGTATAGTAATTGTCGCTCTATCGATCATATAAGCATAATATGTCTAATAATATGAGTTACAGTGATAATACTAAGAGTAGTGAGTATAGTAATTCTCATTCTATCGATCATATAAGCATAATATGGCTAATAATATGAGTTAGAGTGATAATACTAAGAGTAGTGAGTATAGTAATTCTCATTCTATCGATCATATAAGCATAATATGGCTAATGATATGAGTTAGATTGATAATAGTAACAGAAATAAGTATAGTAATTGTCGTTCTATCGATAATATTAGCATAATATGGCTAATAATATGAGTTAGATTCATAATAATAAGAATAATAAGTATAGTAATTGTGGTTCTATCGATAATATAAGCATAATATGGCTAATAATATGAGTTAGATTGATAATACTAAGAGTAGTGAGTATAGTAATTGTCGTTCTATCGATCATATAAGCATAATATGGCTAATAATATGAGTTAGATTGATAATAATAAGAGTAATGAGTATAGTAATTGTAGTTCTATCGATCATATCTGCATAATATGGCTAATAATATGAGTTAGATTGATAATACTAAGAGTAGTGAGTATAGTAATTGTAGTTCTATCGGTCATATCTGCATAATATAGTTAATAATGTGAGTTAGATTCATAATAATATGAGAAATAAGTATAGTAATTGTCGTTCTATCGATCATATAAGCAAAATATGGCTAATAATATGAGTTAGATTGATAATAATAGGAGTAATAAGTATAGTAATTGTCGTTCTATCGATCATATGAGCATAATATGGCTAATAATATGAGTTAGAGTGATAATACTAAGAGTAGTGAGTATAGTAATTCTCATTCTATCGATCATATAAGCATAATATGGCTAATAATATGAGTTAGAGTGATAATACTAAGAGTAGTGAGTATAGTAATTCTCATTCTATCGATCATATAAGCATAATATGGCTAATAATATGAGTTAGATTGATAATAGTAACAGTAATAAGTATAGTAATTGTGGTTCTATCGATAATATAAGCATAATATGGCTAATAATATGAGTTAGAGTGATAATACTAAGAGTAGTGAGTATAGTAATTCTCATTCTATCGATCATATAAGCATAATATGGCTAATGATATGAGTTAGATTGATAATAGTAACAGAAATAAGTATAGTAATTGTCGTTCTATCGATAATATAAGCATAATATGGCTAATAATATGAGTTAGATTCATAATAATAAGAGTAATAAGTATAGTAATTGTCGTTCTATCGATCATATGAGCATAATATGGCTAATAATATGAGTTAGAGTGATAATACTAAGAGTAGTGAGTATAGTAATTCTCATTCTATCGATCATATAAGCATAATATGGCTAATAATATGAGTTAGAGTGATAATACTAAGAGTAGTGAGTATAGTAATTCTCATTCTATCGATCATATAAGCATAATATGGCTAATAATATGAGTTAGATTGATAATACTAAGAGTAGTGAGTATAGTAATTGTCGTTCTATCGATCATATAAGCATAATATGGCTAATAGTATGAGTTAGATCGATAATAATAAGAGTAATGAGTATAGTAATTGTAGTTCTATCGATCATATCTGCATAATATGGCTAATAATATGAGTTAGATAGATAATACTAAGAGTAGTGAGTATAGTAATTGTAGTTCTATCGGTCATATCTGCATAATATGGTTCACAATGTGAGTTAGATTCATAATAATAAGAGTAATAAGTATAGTAATTGTCGTTCTATCGATCATATAAGCATAATATTGCTAATAATATGAGTTAGATTGATAATAATAACAGTAATAAGTATAGTAATTGTCGTTCTATCGATCATATAAGCATAATATTGCTAATAATATGAGTTAGATTGATAATAATAACAGTAATAAGTATAGTTATTGTCGTTCTATCGATAATATAAGCATAATATGGCTAATAATATGAGTTAGATTGATAATAATAACAGTAATAAGTATAGTAATTGTGGTTCTATCGATAATATAAGCATAATATGGCTAATAATATGAGTTAGATTGATAATACTAAGAGTAGTGAGTATAGTAATTGTCGCTCTATCGATCATATAAGCATAATATGGCTAATAGTATGAGTTAGATCGATAATAATAAGAGTAATGAGTATAGTAATTGTAGTTCTATCGATCATATCTGCATAATATGGCTAATAATATGAGTTAGATTGATAATACTAAGAGTAGTGAGTATAGTAATTGTAGTTCTATCGGTCATATCTGCATAATATGGTTAATAATGTGAGTTAGATTCATAATAATAAGAGTAATAAGTATAGTAATTGTCGTTCTATCGATCATATAAGCATAATATGGCTAATAATATAAGTTAGATTGATAATAATAAGAGTAATAAGTATAGTAATTGTCGTTCTATCGATCATATAAGCATAATATGGCTAATAATATGAGTTAGAGTGATAATACTAAGAGTAGTGAGTATAGTAATTCTCATTCTATCGATCATATAAGCATAATATGGCTAATAATATGAGTTAGAGTGATAATACTAAGAGTAGCGAGTATAGTAATTCTCGTACTATCGATCATATAAGCATTTTATGGCTAATAATATGAGTTAGATTGATAATACTAAGAGTAGCGAGTGTAGTAATTCTCGTTCTATCGATCATATAAGCATAATATGGCTAATAATATGAGTTAGATTGATAATAATAAGAGTAATAAGTACAGTAATTGTCGTTCTATCGATCATATCTGCATAATATGGTTAATAATATGAGTTAGATTGATAATAGTGAGTGTAATAAGTATAGTCATTGTAGTTCTATCGATCATATAAGCATAATATGGCTAATAATATGAGTCAGATTCATAATAATAAGAGTAATAAGTATAGTAATTGTCGTTCTATCGATCATTTAAGCATAATATGGCGAATAATATGAGCTGCGTTGATAAAAATAAGAATAATAAGTATAGTAATTGTCGTTTTATCGATCATGTAAGCATAATATGGCTAATAATATGAGTTAGATTGATAATAATAAGAGTAATAAGTACAGTAATTGTCGTTCTATCGATCATATAAGCATAATAAGGCTAATATTATGAGTTAGAGCGATAATACTAAGAGTAGTGAGTATAGTAATTCTCATTCTATCGATCATATAAGCATAATATGGCTAATAATATGAGTTAGATTGATAATAATAAGAGTAATGAGTATAGTAATTGTAGTTCTATCGATCATATAAGCATAATATGGCTAATAATATGAGTTAGATTGATAATAATAAGAGTAATAAGTATAGTAATTGTCGTTCTATCGATCATATAAGCATAATATGTCTAATAATATGAGTTAGAGTGATAATACTAAGAGTAGTGAGTATAGTAATTCTCATTCTATCGATCATATAAGCATAATATTGCTAATAATATGAGTTAGATTGATAATAATAACAGTAATAGGTATAGTTACTGTCGTTCTATCGATAATATAAGCATAATATGGCTAATAATATGAGTTAGATTGATAATACTAAGAGTAGTGAGTATAGTAATTGTCGTTCTATCGATCATATAAGCATAATATGGCTAATAGTATGAGTTAGATCGATAATAATAAGAGTAATGAGTATAGTAATTGTAGTTCTATCGATCATATCTGCATAATATGGCTAATAATATGAGTTAGATTGATAATACTAAGAGTAGTGAGTATAGTAATTGTAGTTCTATCGGTCATATCTGCATAATATGGTTAATAATGCGAGTTAGATTCATAATAATAAGAGTAATAAGTATAGTAATTGTCGTTCTATCGATCACATAAGCATAATATGGCTAATAATATGAGTTAGATTGATAATAATAAGAGTAATAAGTATAGTAATTGTCGTTCTATCGATCATATAAGCATAATATGGCTAATAATATGAGTTAGAGTGATAATACTAAGAGTAGTGAGTATAGTAATTCTCATTCTATCGATCATATAAGCATAATATGGCTAATAATATGAGTTAGAGTGATAATACTAAGAGTAGTGAGTATAGTAATTCTCATTCTATCGATCATATAAGCATAATATGGCTAATAATATGAGTTAGATTGATAATAGTAACAGTAATAAGTATGGTAATTGTGGTTCTATCGATAATATAAGCATAATATGGCTAATAATATGAGTTAGAGTGATAATACTAAGAGTAGTGAGTATAGTAATTCTCATTCTATCGATCATATAAGCATAATATGGCTAATAATATGAGTTAGAGTGATAATACTAAGAGTAGCGAGTATAGTAATTCTCGTACTATCGATCATATAAGCATTTTATGGCTAATAATATGAGTTAGATTGATAATACTAAGAGTAGCGAGTGTAGTAATTCTCGTTCTATCGATCATATAAGCATAATATGGCTAATAATATGAGTTAGATTGATAATAATAAGAGTAATAAGTACAGTAATTGTCGTTCTATCGATCATATCTGCATAATATGGTTAATAATATGAGTTAGATTGATAATAGTGAGTGTAATAAGTATAGTCATTGTAGTTCTATCGATCATATAAGCATAATATGGCTAATAATATGAGTCAGATTCATAATAATAAGAGTAATAAGTATAGTAATTGTCGTTCTATCGATCATTTAAGCATAATATGGCGAATAATATGAGTTGCGTTGATAAAAATAAGAATAATAAGTATAGTAATTGTCGTTTTATCGATCATATAAGCATAATATGGCTAATAATATGAGTTAGATTGATAATAATAAGAGTAATAAGTACAGTAATTGTCGTTCTATCGATCATATAAGCATAATATGGCTAATAATATGAGTTAGAGTGATAATACTAAGAGTAGCGAGTATAGTAATTCTCGTACTATCGATCATATAAGCATTTTATGGCTAATAATATGAGTTAGATTGATAATACTAAGAGTAGCGAGTGTAGTAATTCTCGTTCTATCGATCATATAAGCATAATATGGCTAATAATATGAGTTAGATTGATAATAATAAGAGTAATAAGTGCAGTAATTGTCGTTCTATCGATCATATCTGCATAATATGGCTAATAATATGAGTTGGATTGATAATAATAAGAGTAATGAGTATAGTGATTGTAGTTCTATCGATCATATAAGCATAATGTGGCTAATAATATGAGTTAGATTGATAATACTAAGAGTAGCGAGTATAGTAATTCTCGTACTATCGATCATATAAGCATATTATGGCTAATAATATGAGTTAGATTGATAATACTAAGAGTAGCGAGTGTAGTAATTCTCGTTCTATCGATCATATAAGCATAATATGGCTAATAATATGAGTTAGATTGATAATAATAAGAGTAATAAGTACAGTATTTGTCGTTCTATCGATCATATAAGCATAATAAGGCTAATATTATGAGTTAGAGTGATAATACTAAGAGTAGTGAGTATAGTAATTCTCATTCTATCGATCATATAAGCATAATATGGCTAATAATATGAGTTAGATTGATCATAATAATAGTAATGAGTATAGTAATTGTGGTTCTATCGATAATATAAGCATAATATGGCTAATAATATGAGTTGGATTGATAATAATAAGAGTAATGAGTACAGTAATTGTCGTTCTATCGATCATATAAGCATAATATGGCTTACAATATGAGTTAGAATGATAATACTAAGAGTAGTGAGTATAGTAATTCTCATTCTATCGATCATATAAGCATAATATGGCTAATAATATGGGTTAGATTGATAACAATAACAGTAATATGTATAGTTATTGTCGTTCTATCGATAATATAAGCATAATATGGCTAATAATATGAGTTAGATTGATAATACTAAGAGTAGTGAGTATAGTAATTGTCGTTCTATCGATCATATAAGCAGAATATGGCTAATAATATGAGTTAGATTGATAATAATAAGAGTAATGAGTATAGTAATTGTAGTTCTATCGATCATATCTGCATAATATGGCTAATAATATGAGTTAGATTGATAATACTAAGAGTAGTGAGTATAGTAATTGTAGTTCTATCGGTCATATCTGCATAATATAGTTAATAATGTGAGTTAGATTCATAATAATATGAGAAATAAGTATAGTAATTGTCGTTCTATCGATCATATAAGCATAATATGGCTAATAATATGAGTTAGATTGATAATAATAAGAGTAATAAGTATAGTAATTGTCGTTCTATCGATCATATGAGCATAATATGGCTAATAATATGAGTTAGAGTGATAATACTAAGAGTAGTGAGTATAGTAATTCTCATTCTATCGATCATATAAGCATAATATGGCTAATGATATGAGTTAGATTGATAATAGTAACAGAAATAAGTATAGTAATTGTCGTTCTATCGATAATATAAGCATAATATGGCTAATAATATGAGTTAGATTCATAATAATAAGAGTAATAAGTATAGTAATTGTGGTTCTATCGATAATAGAAGCATAATATGGCTAATAATATGAGTTAGATTGATAATACTAAGAGTAGTGAGTATAGTAATTGTCGTTCTATCGATCATATAAGCATAATATGGCTAATAATATGAGTTAGATTGATAATACTAAGAGTAGTGAGTATATTAATTGTCGTTCTATCGATCATATAAGCATAATATGGCTAATAATATGAGTTAGATTGATAATAATAAGAGTAATAAGTACAATAATTGTCGTTCTATCGATCATATAAGCATAATATGGCTTATAATATGAGTTAGAGTGATAATACTAAGAGTAGTGAGTATAGTAATTCTCATTCTATCGATCATATAAGCATAATATGGCTAATAATATGAGTTAGATTGATAACAATAACAGTAATATGTATAGTTATTGTCGTTCTATCGATAATATAAGCATAATATGGCTAATAATATGAGTTAGATTGATAATACTAAGAGTAGTGAGTATAGTAATTGTCGTTCTATCGATCATGTAAACATAATATGACTAATAATATGAGTTAGATTGATAATAGTAAGTGTAATAAGTATAGTAAATGTTGTGCTATCGATCATATCTGCATAATATGGTTAATAATATGAGTTAGATTGATAATAATAAGAGTAATAAGTATAGCAATTGTCGTTCTATCGATCATATCTGCATAATATGGTTAATAATATGAGTTAGATTGATAATAGTGAGTGTAATAAGTATAGTAATTGCAGTTCTATCGATCATATAAGCATAATATGGCTAATAATATGAGTCAGATTCATAATAATAAGAGTAATAAGTATAGTAATTGTCGTTCTATCGATCATTTAAGCATAATATGGCGAATAATATGAGGTGGGTTGATAAAAATAAGAATAATAAGTATAGTAATTGTCGTTCTATCGATCTTATAAGCATAATATGGCTATTAATATGAGTTAGATTGATAATAATATCAGTAATAAGTATAGTAATTGTGGTTCTATCGATAATATAACCATAATATGGCTAATAATATGAGTTAGATTGATAATACTAAGAGTAGTGAGAATAGTAATTCTCGTTCTATCGATCATATAAGCATAATATGGCTAATAATGTGAGTTAGATTGATAATAATAAGAGTAATGAGTATAGTTATTGTCGTTCTATCGTTAATATAAGCATAATATGGCTAATAATATGAGTTAGATTGATAATAATAACAGTAGTAAGTATAGTAATTGTGGTTCTATCGATAATATAAGCATAATATGGCTAATAATATGAGTTAGATTGATAATACTAAGAGTAGTGAGTATAGTAATTGTAGTTCTATCGGTCATATCTGCATAATATAGTTAATAATGTGAGTTAGATTCATAATAATATGAGAAATAAGTATAGTAATTGTCGTTCTATCGATCATATAAGCATAATATGGCTAATAATATGAGTTAGATTGATAATAACAAGAGTAATAAGTATAGTAATTGTCGTTCTATCGATCATATGAGCATAATATGGCTAATAATATGAGTTAGAGTGATAATACTAAGAGTAGTGAGTATAGTAATTCTCATTCTATCGATCATATAAGCATAATATGGCTAATAATATGAGTTAGAGTGATAATACTAAGAGTAGTGAGTATAGTAATTCTCATTCTATCGATCATATAAGCATAATATGGCTAATAATATGAGTTAGATTGATAATAGTAACAGTAATAAGTATAGTAATTGTGGTTCTATCGATAATATAAGCATAATATGGCTAATAATATGAGTTAGAGTGATAATACTAAGAGTAGTGAGTATAGTAATTCTCATTCTATCGATCATATAAGCATAATATGGCTAATGATATGAGTTAGATTGATAATAGTAACAGAAATAAGTATAGTAATTGTCGTTCTATCGATAATATAAGCATAATATGGCTAATAATATGAGTTAGATTCATAATAATAAGAATAATAAGTATAGTTATTGTCGTTCTATCGTTAATATAAGCATAATATGGCTAATAATATGAGTTAGATTGATAATAATAACAGTAGTAAGTATAGTAATTGTGGTTCTATCGATAATATAAGCATAATATGGCTAATAATATGAGTTAGATTGATAATACTAAGAGTAGTGAGTATAGTAATTGTCGTTCTATCGATCATATAAGCATAATATGGCTAATAATATGAGTTAGATTGATAATAATAAGAGTAATGAGTATACTAATTGTAGTTCTATCGATCATATCTGCATAATATGGCTAATAATATGAGTTAGATTGATAATACTAAGAGTAGTGAGTATAGTAATTGTAGTTCTATCGGTCATATCTGCATAATATAGTTAATAATGTGAGTTAGATTCATAATAATATGAGAAATAAGTATAGTAATTGTCGTTCTATCGATCATATAAGCATAATATGGCTAATAATATGAGTTAGATTGATAATAATAAGAGTAATAAGTATAGTAATTGTCGTTCTATCGATCATATGAGCATAATATGGCTAATAATATGAGTTAGAGTGATAATACTAAGAGTAGTGAGTATAGTAATTCTCATTCTATCGATCATATAAGCATAATATGGCTAATAATATGAGTTAGAGTGATAATACTAAGAGTAGTGAGTATAGTAATTCTCATTCTATCGATCATATAAGCATAATATGGCTAATAATATGAGTTAGATTGATAATAGTAACAGTAATAAGTATAGTAATTGTGGTTCTATCGATAATATAAGCATAATATGGCTAATAATATGAGTTAGAGTGATAATACTAAGAGTAGTGAGTATAGTAATTCTCATTCTATCGATCATATAAGCATAATATGGCTAATGATATGAGTTAGATTGATAATAGTAACAGAAATAAGTATAGTAATTGTCGTTCTATCGATAATATAAGCATAATATGGCTAATAATATGAGTTAGATTCATAATAATAAGAGTAATAAGTATAGTAATTGTCGTTCTATCGATCATTTAAGCATAATATGGCTAATAATATGAGTTGGGTTGATAAAAATAAGAATAATAAGTATAGTAATTGTCGTTCTATAGATCATATAAGCATAATATGGCTAATAATATGAGTTAGATTGATAATAATAAGAGTAATAAGTACAGTAATTGTCGTTCTATCGATCATATAAGCATAATAAGGCTAACGTTATGAGTTAGAGTGATAATACTAAGAGTAGTGAGTATGGAAATTCTCATTCTATCGATCATATAAGCATAATATGGCTAATAATATGAGTTAGATTGATAATAATAAGAGTAATGAGTATAGTAATTGTAGTTCTATCGATCATATAAGCATAATATTTCTAATAATATGAGTTAGATTGATAATAATAAGAGTAATAAGTATAGTAATTGTCGCTCTATCGATCATATAAGCATAATATGTCTAATAATATGAGTTACAGTGATAATACTAAGAGTAGTGAGTATAGTAATTCTCATTCTATCGATCATATAAGCATAATATGGCTAATAATATGAGTTAGAGTGATAATACTAAGAGTAGTGAGTATAGTAATTGTAGTTCTATCGGTCATATCTGCATAATATAGTTAATAATGTGAGTTAGATTCATAATAATATGAGAAATAAGTATAGTAATTGTCGTTCTATCGATCATATAAGCATAATATGGCTAATAATATGAGTTAGATTGATAATAATAAGAGTAATGAGTATAGTAATTGTAGTTCTATCGATCATATAAGCATAATATGGCTAATAATATGAGTTAGATTGATAATAGTAACAGTAATAAGTATGGTAATTGTGGTTCTATCGATAATATAAGCATAATATGGCTAATAATATGAGTTAGAGTGATAATACTAAGAGTAGTGAGTATAGTAATTCTCATTCTATCGATCATATCTGCATAATATGGCTAATAATATGAGTTAGATTGATAATACTAAGAGTAGTGAGTATAGTAATTGTAGTTCTATCGGTCATATCTGCATAATATAGTTAATAATGTGAGTTAGATTCATAATAATATGAGAAATAAGTATAGTATTTGTCGTTCTATCGATCATATAAGCATAATATGGCTAATAATATGAGTTAGATTGATAATAATAAGAGTAATAAGTATAGTAATTGTCGTTCTATCGATCATATGAGCATAATATGGCTAATAATATGAGTTAGAGTGATAATACTAAGAGTAGTGAGTATAGTAATTCTCATTCTATCGATCATATAAGCATAATATGGCTAATAATATGAGTTAGAGTGATAATACTAAGAGTAGTGAGTATAGTAATTCTCATTCTATCGATCATATAAGCATAATATGGCTAATAATATGAGTTAGATTGATAATAGTAACAGTAATAAGTATAGTAATTGTGGTTCTATCGATAATATAAGCATAATATGGCTAATAATATGAGTTAGAGTGATAATACTAAGAGTAGTGAGTATAGTAATTCTCATTCTATCGATCATATAAGCATAATATGGCTAATGATATGAGTTAGATTGATAATAGTAACAGAAATAAGTATAGTAATTGTCGTTCTATCGATCATATAAGCATAATATGGCTAATAATATGAGTTAGATTGATAATAATAAGAGTAATAAGTATAGTAATTGTCGTTCTATCGATCATATGAGCATAATATGGCTAATAATATGAGTTAGAGTGATAATACTAAGAGTAGTGAGTACAGTCATTCTCATTCTATCGATCATATAAGCATAATATGGCTAATAATATGAGTTAGATTGATAATAATACGAGTAATAAGTATAGTAATTGTCGTTCTATCGATCATATAAGCATAATATGGCTAATAATATGAGTTAGAGTGATAATACTAAGAGTAGTGAGTACAGTAATTCTCATTCTATCGATCATATAAGCATAATATGGCTAATAATATGAGTTAGAGTGATAATACTAAGAGTAGCGAGTATAGTAATTCTCGTACTATCGATCATATAAGCATATTATGGCTAATAATATGAGTTAGATTGATAATACTAAGAGTAGCGAGTGTAGTAATTCTCGCTCTATCGATCATATAAGCATAATATGGCTAATAATATGAGTTAGATTGATAATAATAAGAGTAGTGAGTATAGTAATTGTCGTTCTATCGATCATATAAGCATAATATGGCTAATAATATGAGTTAGATTGATAATACTAAGAGTAGTGAGTATAGTAATTCTCATTCTATCGATCATATAAGCATAATATAGCTAATAATATGAGTTAGATTGATAATAGTAACAGTAATAAGTATAGTAATTGTGGTTCTATCGATAATATAAGCATAATATGGCTAATAATATGAGTTAGAGTGATAATACTAAGAGTAGTGAGTATAGTAATTCTCATTCTATCGATCATTTAAGCATAATATGGCTAATAATATGAGTTAGATTGATAATAATAACAGTAATAAGTATAGTAATTGTCGTTCTATCGATAATATAAGCATAATATGGCTAATAATATGAGTTAGATTGATAATACTAAGAGTAGTGAGTATAGTAATTCTCGTTCTATCGATCATATCTGCATAATATGGCTAATAATATGAGTTAGATTGATAATACTAAGAGTAGTGAGTATAGTAATTGTAGTTCTATCGGTCATATCTGCATAATATGGTTAATAATGTGAGTTAGATTCATAATAATAAGAGTAATAAGTATAGTAATTGTCGTTCTATCGATCATATAAGCATAATATGGCTAATAATATGAGTTAGATTGATAATAATAAGAGTAATAAGTATAGTAATTGTCGTTCTATCGATCATATAAGCATAATATGGCTAATAATATGAGTTAGAGTGATAATACTAAGAGTAGTGAGTATAGTAATTCTCATTCTATCGATCATATAAGCATAATATGGCTAATGATATGAGTTAGATTGATAATAGTAACAGAAATAAGTATAGTAATTGTCGTTCTATCGATAATATAAGCATAATATGGCTAATAATATGAGTTAGATTCATAATAATAAGAATAATAAGTATAGTTATTGTCGTTCTATCGTTAATATAAGCATAATATGGCTAATAATATGAGTTAGATTGATAATAGTAACAGTAGTAAGTATAGTAATTGTGGTTCTATCGATAATATAAGCATAATATGGCTAATAATATGAGTTAGATTGATAATACTAAGAGTAGTGAGTATAGTAATTGTCGTTCTATCGATCATATAAGCATAATATGGCTAATAATATGAGTTAGATTGATAATAATAAGAGTAATGAGTATAGTAATTGTAGTTCTATCGATCATATCTGCATAATATGGCTAATAATATGAGTTAGATTGATAATACTAAGAGTAGTGAGTATAGTAATTGTAGTTCTATCGGTCATATCTGCATAATATGGTTAATAATGTGAGTTAGATTCATAATAATAAGAGTAATAAGTATAGTAATTGTCGTTCTATCGATCATATAAGCATAATATGGCTAATAATATGAGTTAGATTGATAATAATACGAGTAATAAGTATAGTAATTGTCGTTCTATCGATCATGTAAGCATAATATGGCTAATAATATGAGTTAGAGTGATAATACTAAGAGTAGTGAGTACAGTAATTCTCATTCTATCGATCATATAAGCATAATATGGCTAATAATATGAGTTAGAGTGATAATACTAAGAGTAGCGAGTATAGTAATTCTCGTACTATCGATCATATAAGCATATTATGGCTAATAATATGAGTTAGATTGATAATACTAAGAGTAGCGAGTGTAGTAATTCTCGTTCTATCGATCATATAAGCATAATATGGCTAATAATATGAGTTAGATTGATAATAATAAGAGTAATAAGTATAGTAATTGTCGTTCTATCGATCATATAAGCATAATATGGCTAATAATATGAGTTAGAGTGATAATACTAAGAGTAGTGAGTATAGTAATTCTCATTCTATCGATCATATAAGCATAATATGGCTAATGATATGAGTTAGATTGATAATAGTAACAGAAATAAGTATAGTAATTGTCGTTCTATCGATAATATAAGCATAATATGGCTAATAATATGAGTTAGATTGATAATAATAAGAGTAATAAGTATAGTAATTGTCGCTCTATCGATGATATAAGCATAATAAGGCTAATATTATGAGTTAGAGTGATAATACTAAGAGTAGTGAGTATAGTAATTCTCATTCTATCGATCATATAAGCATAATATGGCTAATAATATGAGTTAGATTGATAATAATAAGAGTAATGAGTATAGTAATTGTAGTTCTATCGATCATATAAGCATAATATGGCTAATAATATGAGTTAGATTGATAATAATAAGAGTAATAAGTATAGTAATTGTCGTTCTATCGATCATATAAGCATAATATGTCTAATAATATGAGTTAGAGTGATAATACTAAGAGTAGCGAGTATAGTAATTCTCATTCTATCGATCATATAAGCATAATATGGCTAATAATATGAGTTAGATTGATAATAGTAACAGCAATAAGTATTGTAATTGTGGTTCTATCGATAATATAAGCATAATATGGCTAATAATATGAGTTAGAGTGATAATACTAAGAGTAGTGAGTATAGTAATTCTCAATCTATCGATCATATAAGCATAATATGGCTAATAATATGAGTTAGATTGATAATAATAAGAGTAATAAGTACAGTAATTGTCGTTCTATCGATCATATCTGCATAATATGGTTAATAATATGAGTTAGATTGATAATAGTGAGTGTAATAAGTATAGTCATTGTAGTTCTATCGATCATATAAGCATAATATGGCTAATAATATGAGTCAGATTCATAATAATAAGAGTAATAAGTATAGTAATTGTCGTTCTATCGATCATTTAAGCATAATATGGCGAATAATATGAGTTGCGTTGATAAAAATAAGAATAATAAGTATAGTAATTGTCGTTCTATCGATCATATAAGCATAATATGGCTAATAATATGAGTCAGATTGATAATAATAAGAGTAATAAGTATAGTAATTGTCGTTCTATCGATCATATAAGCATAATATGTCTAATAATATGAGTTAGAGTGATAATACTAAGAGTAGTGAGTATAGTAATTCTCATTCTATCGATCATATAAGCATAATATTGCTAATAATATGAGTTAGATTGATAATAATAACAGTAATAGGTATAGTTATTGTCGTTCTATCGATAATATAAGCATAATATGGCTAATAATATGAGTTAGATTGATAATAATAACAGTAATAAGTATAGTAATTGTGGTTCTATCGATAATATAAGCATAATATGGCTAATAATATGAGTTAGATTGATAATACTAAGAGTAGTGAGTATAGTAATTGTCGTTCTATCGATCATATAAGCATAATATGGCTAATAGTATGAGTTAGATCGATAATAATAAGATTAATGAGTATAGTAATTGTAGTTCTATCGATCATATCTGCATAATATGGCTAGTAATATGAGTTAGATTGATAATACTAAGAGTAGTGAGTATAGTAATTGTAGTTCTATCGGTCATATCTGCATAATATGGTTAATAATGTGAGTTAGATTCATAACAATAAGAGTAATAAGTACAGTAATTGTCGTTCTATCGATCATATCTGCATAATATGGTTAATAATATGAGTTAGATTGATAATAGTGAGTGTAATAAGTATAGTCATTGTAGTTCTATCGATCATATAAGCATAATATGGCTAATAATATGAGTCAGATTCATAATAATAAGAGTAATAAGTATAGTAATTGTCGTTCTATCGATCATTTAAGCATAATATGGCGAATAATATGAGCTGCGTTGATAAAAATAAGAATAATAAGTATAGTAATTGTCGTTTTATCGATCATGTAAGCATAATATGGCTAATAATATGAGTTAGATTGATAATAATAAGAGTAATAAGTACAGTAATTGTCGTTCTATCGATCATATAAGCATAATAAGGCTAATATTATGAGTTAGAGTGATAATACTAAGAGTAGTGAGTATAGTAATTCTCATTCTATCGATCATATAAGCATAATATGGCTAATAATATGAGTTAGATTGATAATAATAAGAGTAATGAGTATAGTAATTGTAGTTCTATCGATCATATAAGCATAATATGGCTAATAATATGAGTTAGATTGATAATAATAAGAGTAATAAGTATAGTAATTGTCGTTCTATCGATCATATAAGCATAATATGTCTAATAATATGAGTTAGAGTGATAATACTAAGAGTAGTGAGTATAGTAATTCTCATTCTATCGATCATATAAGCATAATATTGCTAATAATATGAGTTAGATTGATAATAATAACAGTAATAGGTATAGTTACTGTCGTTCTATCGATAATATAAGCATAATATGGCTAATAATATGAGTTAGATTGATAAGCCTAAGAGTAGTGAGTATAGTAATTGTCGTTCTATCGATCATATAAGCATAATATGGCTAATAGTATGAGTTAGATCGATAATAATAAGAGTAATGAGTATAGTAATTGTAGTTCTATCGATCATATCTGCATAATATGGCTAATAATATGAGTTAGATTGATAATACTAAGAGTAGTGAGTATAGTAATTGTAGTTCTATCGGTCATATCTGCATAATATGGTTAATAATGCGAGTTAGATTCATAATAATAAGAGTAATAAGTATAGTAATTGTCGTTCTATCGATCATATAAGCATAATATGGCTAATAATATGAGTTAGATTGATAATAATAAGAGTAATAAGTATAGTAATTGTCGTTCTATCGATCATATAAGCATAATATGGCTAATAATATGAGTTAGAGTGATAATACTAAGAGTAGTGAGTATAGTAATTCTCATTCTATCGATCATATAAGCATAATATGGCTAATAATATGAGTTAGAGTGATAATACTAAGAGTAGTGAGTATAGTAATTCTCATTCTATCGATCATATAAGCATAATATGGCTAATAATATGAGTTAGATTGATAATAGTAACAGTAATAAGTATAGTAATTGTGGTTCTATCGATAATATAAGCATAATATGGCTAATAATATGAGTTGGATTGATAATAATAAGAGTAATGAGTATAGTAATTGTAGTTCTATCGATCATATAAGCATAATGTGGCTAATAATATGAGTTAGATTGATAATACTAAGAGTAGCGAGTATAGTAATTCTCGTACTATCGATCATATAAGCATATTATGGCTAATAATATGAGTTAGATTGATAATACTAAGAGTAGCGAGTGTAGTAATTGTCGTTCTATCGATCATATAAGCATAATATGTCTAATAATATGAGTTAGAGTGATAATACTAAGAGTAGCGAGTATAGTAATTCTCATTCTATCGATCATATAAGCATAATATGGCTAATAATATGAGTTAGATTGATAAGCCTAAGAGTAGTGAGTATAGTAATTGTCGTTCTATCGATCATATAAGCATAATATGGCTAATAGTATGAGTTAGATCGATAATAATAAGAGTAATGAGTATAGTAATTGTAGTTCTATCGATCATATCTGCATAATATGGCTAATAATATGAGTTAGATTGATAATACTAAGAGTAGTGAGTATAGTAATTGTAGTTCTATCGGTCATATCTGCATAATATGGTTAATAATGCGAGTTAGATTCATAATAATAAGAGTAATAAGTATAGTAATTGTCGTTCTATCGATCATATAAGCATAATATGGCTAATAATATGAGTTAGATTGATAATAATAAGAGTAATAAGTATAGTAATTGTCGTTCTATCGATCATATAAGCATAATATGGCTAATAATATGAGTTAGAGTGATAATACTAAGAGTAGTGAGTATAGTAATTCTCATTCTATCGATCATATAAGCATAATATGGCTAATAATATGAGTTAGAGTGATAATACTAAGAGTAGTGAGTATAGTAATTCTCATTCTATCGATCATATAAGCATAATATGGCTAATAATATGAGTTAGATTGATAATAGTAACAGTAATAAGTATAGTAATTGTGGTTCTATCGATAATATAAGCATAATATGGCTAATAATATGAGTTGGATTGATAATAATAAGAGTAATGAGTATAGTAATTGTAGTTCTATCGATCATATAAGCATAATGTGGCTAATAATATGAGTTAGATTGATAATACTAAGAGTAGCGAGTATAGTAATTCTCGTACTATCGATCATATAAGCATATTATGGCTAATAATATGAGTTAGATTGATAATACTAAGAGTAGCGAGTGTAGTAATTGTCGTTCTATCGATCATATAAGCATAATATGTCTAATAATATGAGTTAGAGTGATAATACTAAGAGTAGCGAGTATAGTAATTCTCATTCTATCGATCATATAAGCATAATATGGCTAATAATATGAGTTAGATTGATAATAGTAACAGTAATAAGTATGGTAATTGTGGTTCTATCGATAATATAAGCATAATATGGCTAATAATATGAGTTAGAGTGATAATACTAAGAGTAGTGAGTATAGTAATTCTCATTCTATCGATCATATAAGCATAATATGGCTAATAATATGAGTTAGATTGATAACAATAACAGTAATATGTATAGTTATTGTCGTTCTATCGATAATATAAGCATAATATGGCTAATAATATGAGTTAGATTGATAATAATAACAGTAATACGTATAGTGATTGTGGTTCTATCGATAATATAAGCATAATATGGCTAATAATATGAGTTAGATTGATAATACTAAGAGTAGTGAGTATAGTAATTGTCGTTCTATCGATCATATAAGCATAATATGGCTAATAGTATGAGTTAGATCGATAATAATAAGAGTAATGAGTATAGTAATTGTAGTTCTATCGATCATATCTGCATAATATGGCTAATAATATGAGTTAGATAGATAATACTAAGAGTAGTGAGTATAGTAATTGTAGTTCTATCGGTCATATCTGCATAATATGGTTCATAATGTGAGTTAGATTCACAATAATAAGAGTAATAAGTATAGTAATTGTCGTTCTATCGATCATATAAGCATAATATGGCTAATAATATGAGTTAGAGTGATAATACTAAGAGTAGCGAGTGTAGTAATTCTCGTTCTATCGATCATATAAGCATAATATGGCTAATAATATGAGTTAGATTGATAATAATAAGAGTAATAAGTACAGTAATTGTCGTTCTATCGATCATATCTGCATAATATGGTTAATAATATGAGTTAGATTGATAATAGTGAGTGTAATAAGTATAGTCATTGTAGTTCTATCGATCATATAAGCATAATATGGCTAATAATATGAGTCAGATTCATAATAATAAGAGTAATAAGTATAGTAATTGTCGTTCTATCGATCATTTAAGCATAATATGGCGAATAATATGAGTTGCGTTGATAAAAATAAGAATAATAAGTATAGTAATTGTCGTTTTATCGATCATATAAGCATAATATGGCTAATAATATGAGTTAGATTGATAATAATAAGAGTAATAAGTACAGTAATTGTCGTTCTATCGATCATATAAGCATAATAAGGCTAATATTATGAGTTAGAGTGATAATACTAAGAGTAGTGAGTATAGTAATTCTCATTCTATCGATCATATAAGCATAATATGGCTAATAATATGAGTTATAGTGATAATACTAAGAGTAGTGAGTATAGTAATTCTCATTCTATCGATCATATAAGCATAATATGGCTAATAATATGAGTTAGATTGATAATAGTAACAGTAATAAGTATAGTAATTGTGGTTCTATCGATAATATAAGCATAATATGGCTAATAATATGAGTTGGATTGATAATAATAAGAGTAATGAGTATAGTAATTGTAGTTCTATCGATCATATAAGCATAATGTGGCTAATAATATGAGTTAGATTGATAATACTAAGAGTAGCGAGTA
>NW_027474783.1:0-28558 GCF_050947335.1 Megachile rotundata | reverse complement strand
GGAAGCATAATATGGCTAATAATATGAGTTAGATTGATAATAATAGGAGTAATAAGTATAGTCATTGCCGTTCTATCGATCATATAAGCATAATATGGCGAATAATATGATTTAGATTGACAATATAAGAGTCATAAGAATATTAATTGTCGTTCTATCGATCATATAGCATAATATGGCTAATAATATGAATTAGATTGATAATAATAAGAGTAATAAGTATAGTAATTGTCGTTCTATCGATCATATAAGCATAATATCGCTAACAATATGAGTTAGATTGATAGCAATAAGAGTACTAAGTATAGTAATTGCCGTTCTATCGATCATATATGCATAATGTGGCTAATATATGAGTTAGATTGATATAATAAGAGTAATAAGTATATTAATTGTCGTTCTATCGATCATATAAGCATAATATGGCTAATAATATGAATTAGATTGATAATAATAAGAGTAATAAGTATAGTAATTGTCGTTCTATCGATCATATAAGCATAATATGGCGAATAATATGATTTAGATTGGTATTAATAAGAGTAATAAGTATAGTAATTGTCGTTCTATCGATCATATAAGCATAATATGGCTTAATAATATGAGTTAGATTGTAATAATAGGAGTAATAAGTATAGTAATTGTCGTTCTATCGATCATATAAGCATAATATGGCTAATAATAAGAGTTAGATTGAGAATAATAACAGTAATAAGTATAGTAATTGTCGTTCTAGCGATCATGGAAGCATAATATGCCTAATAATATGAGTTAGATTGATAATAATAGGAGTAATAAGTATAGTTATTGCCGTTCTATCGATCATGGAAGCATAATATGGCTAATAATATGAGTTAGATTGATAATAATAGGAGTAATAAGTATAGTTATTGCCGTTCTATCGATCCATATAAGCATAATATGGCTAATAATATGAATTAGATTGATAATTATAAGAGTAATAAGTATAGTAATTGTCGTTCTATCGATCATATAAGCATAATATCGCTAACAATATGAGTTAGATTGATAGCAATAAGAGTACTAAGTATAGTAATTGCCGTTCTATCGATCATATATGCATAATGTGGCTAATAATATGAGTTAGATTGATAATAATAAGAGTAATAAGTATATTAATTGTCGTTCTATCGATCATATAAGCATAATATGGCTAATAATATGAATTAGATTGATAATAATAAGAGTAATAAGTATAGTAATTGTCGTTCTATCGATCATATAAGCATAATATCGCTAACAATATGAGTTAGATTGATAGCAATAAGACTACTAAGTATAGTAATTGCCGTTCTATCGATCATATATGCATAATGTGGCTAATAATATGAGTTAGATTGATAATAATAAGAGTAATAAGTATATTAATTGTCGTTCTATCGATCATATAAGCATAATATGGCTAATAATATGAATTAGATTGATAATAATAAGAGTAATAAGTATAGTAATTGTCGTTCTATCGATCATATAAGCATAATATGGCGAATAATATGATTTAGATTGGTATTAATAAGAGTAATAAGTATAGTAATTGTCGTTCTATCGATCATATAAGCATAATATGGCTAATAATATGAGTTAGATTGATAATAATAAGAGTAATAAGTGTAGAAATTGTCGTTCTATCGATCATATCTGCACAATATGGTTAATAATATGAGTTAGATTAATAGTAATGAGTGTAATAAGTATAGTAATTGTCGTTCTATCGATCATATAAGCATAATATGGCGAATAATATGATTTAGATTGATAATAATAAGAGTAATAAGTATAGTAATTGTCGTTCTATCGATCATATAAGCATAATGTGGATAATAATATGAGTTAGCTTGATAATAATAAGAGCAATAAGTATAGTAATTGTCGTTCTATCGATCATATAAGCATAATATGGCTAATAATATGAATTAGATTGATTATAATAAGAGTAATAAGTATATTAATTGTCGTTCTATCGATCATATAAGCATAATATGGCTAATAATATGAATTAGATTGATAATAATAAGAGTAATAAGTATAGTAATTGTCGTTCTATCGATCATATAAGCATAATATCGCTAACAATATGAGTTAGATTGATAGCAATAAGAGTACTAAGTATAGTAATTGCCGTTCTATCGATCATATATGCATAATGTGGCTAATAATATGAGTTAGATTGATAATAATAAGAGTAATAAGTATATTAATTGTCGTTCTATCGATCATATAAGCATAATATGGCTAATAATATGAATTAGATTGATAATAATAAGAGTAATAAGTATAGTAATTGTCGTTCTATCGATCATATATGCATAATGTGGCTAATAATATGAGTTAGATTGATAATAATAAGAGTAATAAGTATATTAATTGTCGTTCTATCGATCATATAAGCATAATATGGCTAATAATATGAATTAGATTGATAATAATAAGAGTAATAAGTATAGTAATTGTCGTTCTATCGATCATATATGCATAATGTGGCTAATAATATGAGTTAGATTGATAATAATAAGAGTAATAAGTATAGTAATTGTCGTTCTATCGATCATATAAGCATAATATGGCTAATAATATGAATTAGATTGATTATAATAAGAGTAATAAGTATATTAATTGTCGTTCTATCGATCATATAAGCATAATATGGCTAATAATATGAATTAGATTGATAATAATAAGAGTAATAAGTACAGTAATTGTCGTTCTTTCGATCATATAAGCATAATATGGCGAATAATATGATTTAGATTGGTAATAATAAGAGTAATAAGTATAGTAATTGTCGTTCTATCGATCATATAAGCATAATATGGCTAATAATATGAGTTAGATTGGTAATAATAAGTGTAATAAGTATAGTAATTGTCGTTCTATCGATCATATCTGCACAATATGGTTAATAATATCAGATAGATTAATAGTAATGAGTGTAATAAGTATAGTAATTGTCGTTCTATCGATCATATAAGCATAATATGGCGAATAATATGATTTAGATTGATAATAATAAGAGTAATAAGTATAGTAATTGTCGTTCTATCGATCATATAAGCATAATATGGATAATAATATGAGTTAGCTTGATAATAATAAGAGTAATAAGTATAGTAATTGTCGTTCTATCGACCATGGAAGCATAATATGGCTAATAATATGAGTTAGATTGATAATAATAAGAGTAATAAGTATAGTAATTGTCGTTCTATCGATCATATAAGCATAATATGGCTAATAATATGAGTTCGATTGATAATAATAAGAGTAATAAGTATAGTAATTGTCGTTCTATCGATCATATCTGCACAATATGGTTAATAATAAGAGATAGATTAATAGTAATGAGTGTAATAAGTATAGTAATTGTCGTTCTATCGATCATGGAAGCATAATATGGCTAATAATATGAGTTAGATTGATAATAATAGGAGTAATAAGTAAAGTAATTGCCGTTCTACCGATCATATCTGCAGAATATGGCCAATAATATGAGTTAGATTAATAGTAATGAGTGTAATAAGTATAGTTATTGCCGTTCTATCCATCATATAAGCATAATATGGCTAATAATATGAATTAGATTGATAATAATAAGAGTAATAAGTATAGTAATTGTCGTTCTATCGATCATATAAGCATAATATCGCTAACAATATGAGTTAGATTGATAGCAATAAGAGTACTAAGTATAGTAATTGCCGTTCTATCGATCATATATGCATAATGTGGCTAATAATATGAGTTAGATTGATAATAATAAGAGTAATAAGTATATTAATTGTCGTTCTATCGATCATATAAGCATAATATGGCTAATAATATGAATTAGATTGATAATAATAAGAGTAATAAGTATAGTAATTGTCGTTCTATCGATCATATAAGCATAATATCGCTAACAATATGAGTTAGATTGATAGCAATAAGAGTACTAAGTATAGTAATTGCCGTTCTATCGATCATATATGCATAATGTGGCTAATAATATGAGGTAGATTGATAATAATTATAGTAATAAGTATATTAATTGTCGTTCTATCGATCATATAAGCATAATATGGCTAATAATATGAATTAGATTGATAATAATAAGAGTAATAAGTATAGTAATTGTCGTTCTATCGATCATATAAGCATAATATGGCGAATAATATGATTTAGATTGGTATTAATAAGAGTAATAAGTATAGTAATTGTCGTTCTATCGATCATATATGCATAATATGGCTAATAATATGAGTTAGATTGATAATAATAAGAGTAATAAGTATAGTAATTGTCGTTCTATCGATCATATCTGCACAATATGGTTAATAATATGAGTTAGATTAATAGTAATGAGTGTAATAAGTATAGTAATTGTCGTTCTATCGATCATATAAGCATAATATGGCGAATAATATGATTTAGATTGATAATAATAAGAGTAATAAGTATAGTAATTGTCGTTCTATCGATCATATAAGCATAATGTGGATAATAATATGAGTTAGCTTGATAATAATAAGAGCAATAAGTATAGTAATTGTCGTTCTATCGATCATATAAGCATAATATGGCTAATAATATGAATTAGATTGATTATAATAAGAGTAATAAGTATATTAATTGTCGTTCTATCGATCATATAAGCATAATATGGCTAATAATATGAATTAGATTGATAATAATAAGAGTAATAAGTACAGTAATTGTCGTTCTTTCGATCATATAAGCATAATATGGCGAATAATATGATTTAGATTGGTAATAATAAGAGTAATAAGTATAGTAATTGTCGTTCTATCGATCATATAAGCATAATATGGCTAATAATATGAGTTAGATTGGTAATAATAAGAGTAATAAGTATAGTAATTGTCGTTCTATCGATCATATCTGCACAATATGGTTAATAATATCAGATAGATTAATAGTAATGAGTGTAATAAGTATAGTAATTGTCGTTCTATCGATCATATAAGCATAATATGGCGAATAATATGATTTAGATTGGTATTAATAAGAGTAATAAGTATAGTAATTGTCGTTCTATCGATCATATAAGCATAATATGGCTAATAATATGAGTTAGATTGATAATAATAGGAGTAATAAGTATAGTAATTGTCGTTCTATCGATCATATAAGCATAATATGGCTAATAATAAGAGTTAGATTGAGAATAATAACAGTAATAAGTATAGTAATTGTCGTTCTATCGATCATGGAAGCATAATATGGCTAATAATATGAGTTAGATTGATAATAATAGGAGTAATAAGTATAGTTATTGCCGTTCTATCGATCATATAAGCATAATATCGCGAATAATATGATTTAGATTGATAATAATAAGAGTAATAAGTATATTAATTGTCGTTCTATCGATCATATAAGCATAATATGGCTAATAATATGAATTAGATTGATAATAATAAGAGTAATAAGTATAGTAATTGTCGTTCTATCGATCATATAAGCATAATATCGCTAACAATATGAGTTAGATTGATAGCAATAAGAGTACTAAGTATAGTAATTGCCGTTCTATCGATCATATATGCATAATGTGGCTAATAATATGAGTTAGATTGATAATAATAAGAGTAATAAGTATATTAATTGTCGTTCTATCGATCATATAAGCATAATATGGCTAATAATATGAATTAGATTGATAATAATAAGAGTAATAAGTATAGTAATTGTCGTTCTATCGATCATATAAGCATAATATCGCTAACAATATGAGTTAGATTGATAGCAATAAGAGTACTAAGTATAGTAATTGCCGTTCTATCGATCATATATGCATAATGTGGCTAATAATATGAGTTAGATTGATAATAATAAGAGTAATAAGTATATTAATTGTCGTTCTATCGATCATATAAGCATAATATGGCTAATAATATGAATTAGATTGATAATAATAAGAGTAATAAGTATAGTAATTGTCGTTCTATCGATCATATAAGCATAATATGGCGAATAATTTGATTTAGATTGATAATAATAAGAGTAATAAGTATAGTAATTGTCGTTCTATCGATCATATAAGCATAATGTGGATAATAATATGAGTTAGCTTGATAATAATAAGAGCAATAAGTATAGTAATTGTCGTTCTATCGAACATATAAGCATAATATGGCTAATAATATGAATTAGATTGATTATAATAAGAGTAATAAGTATAGTAATTGTCGTTCTTTCGATCATATAAGCATAATATGGCGAATAATATGATTTAGATTGGTAATAATAAGAGTAATAAGTATAGTAATTGTCGTTCTATCGATCATATAAGCATAATATGGCTAATAATATGAGTTAGATTGGTAATAATATGAGTAATAAGTATAGTAATTGTCGTTCTATCGATCATATCTGCACAATATGGTTAATAATATCAGATAGATTAATAGTAATGAGTGTAATAAGTATAGTAATTGTCGTTCTATCGATCATATAAGCATAATATGGCGAATAATATGATTTAGATTGATAATAATAAGAGTAATAAGTATAGTAATTGTCGTTCTATCGATCATATAAGCATAATATGGATAATAATATGAGTTAGCTTGATAATAATAAGAGTAATAAGTATAGTAATTGTCGTTCTATCGACCATGGAAGCATAATATGGCTAATAATATGAGTTAGATTGATAATAATAAGAGTAATAAGTATAGTAATTGTCGTTCTATCGATCCTATAAGCATAATATGGCTAATAATATGAGTTCGATTGATAATAATAAGAGTAATAAGTATAGTAATTGTCGTTCTATCGATCATATCTGCACAATATGGTTAATAATAAGAGATAGATTAATAGTAATGAGTGTAATAAGTATAGTAATTGTCGTTCTATCGATCATATAAGCATAATATGGCTAATAATATGAGTTAGATTGATAATAATAAGAGTAATAAGTATAGTAATTGTCGTTCTACCGATCATATCTGCAGAATATGGCCAATAATATGAGTTAGATTAATAGTAATGAGTGTAATAAGTATAGTAATTGTCGTTCTATCGATCATATAAGCATAATATGGCTAATAATATGAGTTAGATTGATAATAATAACAGTAATAAGTATAGTAATTGTCGTTCTATCGATCATGGAAGCATAATATGGCTAATAATATGAGTTAGATTGATAATAATAGGAGTAATAAGTAAAGTAATTGCCGTTCTATCGACCATATAAGCATAATATGGTTACTAATATGAGTTAGATTAATAATAATATGATTAATAAGTATAGTAATTGTCGTTCTATCGTCCATGGAAGCACAATATGGCTAATAATATGAGTTAGATTGATAATAATAAGAGTAATAAGTATAGTAATTGTCGTTCTATCGATCATATAAGCATAATATGGCTAATAATAAGAGTTAGATTGAGAATAATAACAGAAATAAGTATAGTAATTGTCGTTCTATCGATCATGGAAGCATAATATGGCTAATAATATGAGTTAGATTGATAATAATAGGAGTAACAAGTATAGTTATTGCCGTTCTATCGATCATATAAGCATAATATGGCGAATAATATGATTTAGATTGATAATAATAAGAGTAATAAGTATATTAATTGTCGTTCTATCGATCATATAAGCATAATATGGCTAATAATATGAATTAGATTGATAATAATAAGAGTAATAAGTATAGTAATTGTCGTTCTATCGATCATATAAGCATAATATCGCTAACAATATGAGTTATATTCATAGCAATAAGAGTACTAAGTATAGTAATTGCCGTTCTATCGATCATATATGCATAATGTGGCTGATAATATGAGTTAGATTGATAATAATAAGAGTAATAAGTATATTAATTGTCGTTCTATCGATCATATAAGCATAATATGGCTAATAATATGAATTAGATTGATAATAATAAGAGTAATAAGTATAGTAATTGTCGTTCTATCGATCATATAAGCATAATATGGCGAATAATATGATTTAGATTGGTATTAATAAGAGTAATAAGTATAGTAATTGTCGTTCTATCGATCATATAAGCATAATATGGCTAATAATATGAGTTAGATTGATAATAATAGGAGTAATAAGTATAGTAATTGTTGTTCTATCGATCATATAAGCATAATATGGCTAATAATAAGAGTTAGATTGAGAATAATAACAGTAATAAGTATAGTAATTGTCGTTCTATCGATCATGGAAGCATAATATGGCTAATAATATGAGTTAGATTGATAATAATAGGAGTAATAAGTATAGTTATTGCCGTTCTATCGATCATATAAGCATAATATCGCGAATAATATGATTTAGATTGATAATAATAAGAGTAATAAGTATATTAATTGTCGTTCTATCGATCATATAAGCATAATATGGCTAATAATATGAATTAGATTGATAATACTAAGAGTAATAAGTATAGTAATTGTCGTTCTATCGATCATATAAGCATAATATCGCTAACAATATGAGTTAGATTGATAGCAATAAGAGTACTAAGTATAGTAATTGCCGTTCTATCGATCATATATGCATAATGTGGCTAATAATATGAGTTAGATTGATAATAATAAGAGTAATAAGTATATTAATTGTCGCTCTATCGATCATATAAGCATAATATGGCTAATAATATGAATTAGATTGATAATAATAAGAGTAATAAGTATAGTAATTGTCGTTCTATCGATCATATAAGCATAATATCGCTAACAATATGAGTTAGATTGATAGCAATAAGAGTACTAAGTATAGTAATTGCCGTTCTATCGATCATATATGCATAATGTGGCTAATAATATGAGTTAGATTGATAATAATAAGAGTAATAAGTATAGTAATTGTCGTTCTATCGATCATATCTGCACAATATGGTTAATAATATCAGATAGATTAATAGTAATGAGTGTAATAAGTATAGTAATTGTCGTTCTATCGATCATATAAGCATAATATGGCGAATAATATGATTTAGATTGATAATAATAAGAGTAATAAGTATAGTAATTGTCGTTCTATCGACCATGGAAGCATAATATGGCTAATAATATGAGTTAGATTGATAATAATAAGAGTAATAAGTATAGTAATTGTCGTTCTATCGATCATATAAGCATAATATGGCTAATAATATGAGTTCGATTGATAATAATAAGAGTAATAAGTATAGTAATTGTCGTTCTATCGATCATATCTGCACAATATGGTTAATAATAAGAGATAGATTAATAGTAATGAGTGTAATAAGTATAGTAATTGTCGTTCTATCGATCATATAAGCATAATATGGCTAATAATATGAGTTAGATTGATAATAATAAGAGTAATAAGTATAGTAATTGTCGTTCTACCGATCATATCTGCAGAATATGGCCAATAATATGAGTTAGATTAATAGTAATGAGTGTAATAAGTATAGTAATTGTCATTCTATCGATCATATAAGCATAATATGGCTAATAATATGAGTTAGATTGATAATAAATACAGTAATAAGTATAGTAATTGTCGTTCTATCGATCATAGAAGCATAATATGGCTAATAATATGAGTTAGATTGATAATAATAGGAGTAATAAGTAAAGTAATTGCCGTTCTATCGACCATATAAGCATAATATGGTTACTAATATGAGTTAGATTAATAATAATATGATTAATAAGTATAGTAATTGTCGTTCTATCGTCCATGGAAGCACAATATGGCTAATAATATGAGTTAGATTGATAATAATAAGAGTAATAAGTATAATAATTGTCGTTCTATCGATCATATAAGCATAATATGGCTAATAATAAGAGTTAGATTGAGAATAATAACAGAAATAAGTATAGTAATTGTCGTTCTATCGATCATGGAAGCATAATATGGCTAATAATATGAGTTAGATTGATAATAATAGGAGTAATAAGTATAGTTATTGCCGTTCTATCGATCATATAAGCATAATATGGCGAATAATATGATTTAGATTGACAATAATAAGAGTCATAAGAATATTAATTGTCGTTCTATCGATCATATAAGCATAATATGGCTAATAATATGAATTAGATTGATAATAATAAGAGTAATAAGTATAGTAATTGTCGTTCTATCGATCATATAAGCATAATATCGCTAACAATATGAGTTAGATTGATAGCAATAAGAGTACTAAGTATAGTAATTGCCGTTCTATCGATCATATATGCATAATGTGGCTAATAATATGAGTTAGATTGATAATAATAAGAGTAATAAGTATATTAATTGTCGTTCTATCGATCATATAAGCATAATATGGCTAATAATATGAATTAGATTGATAATAATAAGAGTAATAAGTATAGTAATTGTCGTTCTATCGATCATATAAGCATAATATGGCGAATAATATGATTTAGATTGGTATTAATAAGAGTAATAAGTATAGTAATTGTCGTTCTATCGATCATATAAGCATAATATGGCTAATAATATGAGTTAGATTGGTAATAATAGGAGTAATAAGTATAGTAATTGTCGTTCTATCGATCATATAAGCATAATATGGCTAATAATAAGAGTTAGATTGAGAATAATAACAGTAATAAGTATAGTAATTGTCGTTCTATCGATCATGGAAGCATAATATGGCTAATAATATGAGTTAGATTGATAATAATAGGAGTAATAAGTATAGTTATTGCCGTTCTATCGATCATGGAAGCATAATATGGCTAATAATATGAGTTAGATTGATAATAATAGGAGTAATAAGTATAGTTATTGCCGTTCTATCGATCATATAAGCATAATATGGCTAATAATATGAATTAGATTGATAATAATAAGAGTAATAAGTATAGTAATTGTCGTTCTATCGATCATATAAGCATAATATCGCTAACAATATGAGTTAGATTGATAGCAATAAGAGTACTAAGTATAGTAATTGCCGTTCTATCGATCATATATGCATAATGTGGCTAATAATATGAGTTAGATTGATAATAATAAGAGTAATAAGTATATTAATTGTCGTTCTATCGATCATATAAGCATAATATGGCTAATAATATGAATTAGATTGATAATAATAAGAGTAATAAGTATAGTAATTGTCGTTCTATCGATCATATAAGCATAATATCGCTAACAATATGAGTTAGATTGATAGCAATAAGACTACTAAGTATAGTAATTGCCGTTCTATCGATCATATATGCATAATGTGGCTAATAATATGAGTTAGATTGATAATAATAAGAGTAATAAGTATATTAATTGTCGTTCTATCGATCATATAAGCATAATATGGCTAATAATATGAATTAGATTGATAATAATAAGAGTAATAAGTATAGTAATTGTCGTTCTATCGATCATATAAGCATAATATGGCGAATAATATGATTTAGATTGGTATTAATAAGAGTAATAAGTATAGTAATTGTCGTTCTATCGATCATATAAGCATAATATGGCTAATAATATGAGTTAGATTGATAATAATAAGAGTAATAAGTGTAGAAATTGTCGTTCTATCGATCATATCTGCACAATATGGTTAATAATATGAGTTAGATTAATAGTAATGAGTGTAATAAGTATAGTAATTGTCGTTCTATCGATCATATAAGCATAATATGGCGAATAATATGATTTAGATTGATAATAATAAGAGTAATAAGTATAGTAATTGTCGTTCTATCGATCATATAAGCATAATGTGGATAATAATATGAGTTAGCTTGATAATAATAAGAGCAATAAGTATAGTAATTGTCGTTCTATCGATCATATAAGCATAATATGGCTAATAATATGAATTAGATTGATTATAATAAGAGTAATAAGTATATTAATTGTCGTTCTATCGATCATATAAGCATAATATGGCTAATAATATGAATTAGATTGATAATAATAAGAGTAATAAGTATAGTAATTGTCGTTCTATCGATCATATAAGCATAATATCGCTAACAATATGAGTTAGATTGATAGCAATAAGAGTACTAAGTATAGTAATTGCCGTTCTATCGATCATATATGCATAATGTGGCTAATAATATGAGTTAGATTGATAATAATAAGAGTAATAAGTATATTAATTGTCGTTCTATCGATCATATAAGCATAATATGGCTAATAATATGAATTAGATTGATAATAATAAGAGTAATAAGTATAGTAATTGTCGTTCTATCGATCATATATGCATAATGTGGCTAATAATATGAGTTAGATTGATAATAATAAGAGTAATAAGTATATTAATTGTCGTTCTATCGATCATATAAGCATAATATGGCTAATAATATGAATTAGATTGATAATAATAAGAGTAATAAGTATAGTAATTGTCGTTCTATCGATCATATAAGCATAATATCGCTAACAATATGAGTTAGATTGATAGCAATAAGAGTACTAAGTATAGTAATTGCCGTTCTATCGATCATATATGCATAATGTGGCTAATAATATGAGTTAGATTGATAATAATAAGAGTAATAAGTATATTAATTGTCGTTCTATCGATCATATAAGCATAATATGGCTAATAATATGAATTAGATTGATAATAATAAGAGTAATAAGTATAGTAATTGTCGTTCTATCGATCATATAAGCATAATATGGCGAATAATATGATTTAGATTGGTATTAATAAGAGTAATAAGTATAGTAATTGTCGTTCTATCGATCATATAAGCATAATATGGCTAATAATATGAGTTAGATTGATAATAATAAGAGTAATAAGTATAGTAATTGTCGTTCTATCGATCATATCTGCACAATATGGTTAATAATATGAGTTAGATTAATAGTAATGAGTGTAATAGGTATAGTAATTGTCGTTCTATCGATCATATAAGCATAATATGGCGAATAATATGATTTAGATTGATAATAATAAGAGTAATAAGTATAGTAATTGTCGTTCTATCGATCATATAAGCATAATGTGGATAATAATATGAGTTAGCTTGATAATAATAAGAGCAATAAGTATAGTAATTGTCGTTCTATCGATCATATAAGCATAATATGGCTAATAATATGAATTAGATTGATTATAATAAGAGTAATAAGTATATTAATTGTCGTTCTATCGATCATATAAGCATAATATGGCTAATAATATGAATTAGATTGATAATAATAAGAGTAATAAGTACAGTAATTGTCGTTCTTTCGATCATATAAGCATAATATGGCGAATAATATGATTTAGATTGGTAATAATAAGAGTAATAAGTATAGTAATTGTCGTTCTATCGATCATATAAGCATAATATGGCTAATAATATGAGTTAGATTGGTAATAATAAGTGTAATAAGTATAGTAATTGTCGTTCTATCGATCATATCTGCACAATATGGTTAATAATATCAGATAGATTAATAGTAATGAGTGTAATAAGTATAGTAATTGTCGTTCTATCGATCATATAAGCATAATATGGCGAATAATATGAGTTAGCTTGATAATAATAAGAGCAATAAGTATAGTAATTGTCGTTCTATCGATCATATAAGCATAATATGGCTAATAATATGAATTAGATTGATTATAATAAGAGTAATAAGTATATTAATTGTCGTTCTATCGATCATATAAGCATAATATGGCTAATAATATGAATTAGATTGATAGCAATAAGAGTACTAAGTATAGTAATTGCCGTTCTATCGATCATATATGCATAATGTGGCTAATAATATGAGTTAGATTGATAATAATAAGAGTAATAAGTATATTAATTGTCGTTCTATCGATCATATAAGCATAATATGGCTAATAATATGAATTAGATTGATAATAATAAGAGTAATAAGTATAGTAATTGTCGTTCTATCGATCATATAAGCATAATATCGCTAACAATATGAGTTAGATTGATAGCAATAAGAGTACTAAGTATAGTAATTGCCGTTCTATCGATCATATATGCATAATGTGGCTAATAATATGAGGTAGATTGATAATAATAAGAGTAATAAGTATATTAATTGTCGTTCTATCGATCATATAAGCATAATATGGCTAATAATATGAATTAGATTGATAATAATAAGAGTAATAAGTATAGTAATTGTCGTTCTATCGATCATATAAGCATAATATGGCGAATAATATGATTTAGATTGGTATTAATAAGAGTAATAAGTATAGTAATTGTCGTTCTATCGATCATATAAGCATAATATGGCTAATAATATGAGTTAGATTGATAATAATAAGAGTAATAAGTATAGTAATTGTCGTTCTATCGATCATATCTGCACAATATGGTTAATAATATGAGTTAGATTAATAGTAATGAGTGTAATAAGTATAGTAATTGTCGTTCTATCGATCATATAAGCATAATATGGCGAATAATATGATTTAGATTGATAATAATAAGAGTAATAAGTATAGTAATTGTCGTTCTATCGATCATATAAGCATAATGTGGATAATAATATGAGTTAGCTTGATAATAATAAGAGCAATAAGTATAGTAATTGTCGTTCTTTCGATCATATAAGCATAATATGGCGAATAATATGATTTAGATTGGTAATAATAAGAGTAATAAGTATAGTAATTGTCGTTCTATCGATCATATAAGCATAATATGGCTAATAATATGAGTTAGATTGATAATAATAGGAGTAATAAGTATAGTTATTGCCGTTCTATCGATCATATAAGCATAATATCGCGAATAATATGATTTAGATTGATAATAATAAGAGTAATAAGTATATTAATTGTCGTTCTATCGATCATATAAGCATAATATGGCTAATAATATGAATTAGATTGATAATAATAAGAGTAATAAGTATAGTAATTGTCGTTCTATCGATCATATAAGCATAATATCGCTAACAATATGAGTTAGATTGATAGCAATAAGAGTACTAAGTATAGTAATTGCCGTTCTATCGATCATATATGCATAATGTGGCTAATAATATGAGTTAGATTGATAATAATAAGAGTAATAAGTATATTAATTGTCGTTCTATCGATCATATAAGCATAATATGGCTAATAATATGAATTAGATTGATAATAATAAGAGTAATAAGTATAGTAATTGTCGTTCTATCGATCATATAAGCATAATATCGCTAACAATATGAGTTAGATTGATAGCAATAAGAGTACTAAGTATAGTAATTGCCGTTCTATCGATCATATATGCATAATGTGGCTAATAATATGAGTTAGATTGATAATAATAAGAGTAATAAGTATATTAATTGTCGTTCTATCGATCATATAAGCATAATATGGCTAATAATATGAATTAGATTGATAATAATAAGAGTAATAAGTATAGTAATTGTCGTTCTATCGATCATATAAGCATAATATGGCGAATAATTTGATTTAGATTGATAATAATAAGAGTAATAAGTATAGTAATTGTCGTTCTATCGATCATATAAGCATAATGTGGATAATAATATGAGTTAGCTTGATAATAATAAGAGCAATAAGTATAGTAATTGTCGTTCTATCGAACATATAAGCATAATATGGCTAATAATATGAATTAGATTGATTATAATAAGAGTAATAAGTATATTAATTGTCGTTCTATCGATCATATAAGCATAATATGGCTAATAATATGAATTAGATTGATAATAATAAGAGTAATAAGTACAGTAATTGTCGTTCTTTCGATCATATAAGCATAATATGGCGAATAATATGATTTAGATTGGTAATAATAAGAGTAATAAGTATAGTAATTGTCGTTCTATCGATCATATAAGCATAATATGGCTAATAATATGAGTTAGATTGGTAATAATATGAGTAATAAGTATAGTAATTGTCGTTCTATCGATCATATCTGCACAATATGGTTAATAATATCAGATAGATTAATAGTAATGAGTGTAATAAGTATAGTAATTGTCGTTCTATCGATCATATAAGCATAATATGGCGAATAATATGATTTAGATTGATAATAATAAGAGTAATAAGTATAGTAATTGTCGTTCTATCGATCATATAAGCATAATATGGATAATAATATGAGTTAGCTTGATAATAATAAGAGTAATAAGTATAGTAATTGTCGTTCTATCGACCATGGAAGCATAATATGGCTAATAATATGAGTTAGATTGATAATAATAAGAGTAATAAGTATAGTAATTGTCGTTCTATCGATCATATAAGCATAATATGGCTAATAATATGAGTTCGATTGATAATAATAAGAGTAATAAGTATAGTAATTGTCGTTCTATCGATCATATCTGCACAATATGGTTAATAATAAGAGATAGATTAATAGTAATGAGTGTAATAAGTATAGTAATTGTCGTTCTATCGATCATATAAGCATAATATGGCTAATAATATGAGTTAGATTGATAATAATAAGAGTAATGAGTATAGTAATTGTCGTTCTACCGATCATATCTGCAGAATATGGCCAATAATATGAGTTAGATTAATAGTAATGAGTGTAATAAGTATAGTAATTGTCGTCCTATCGATCATATAAGCATAATATGGCTAATAATATGAGTTAGATTGATAATAATAACAGTAATAAGTATAGTAATTGTCGTTCTATCGATCATGGAAGCATAATATGGCTAATAATATGAGTTAGATTGATAATAATAGGAGTAATAAGTAAAGTAATTGCCGTTCTATCGACCATATAAGCATAATATGGTTACTAATATGAGTTAGATTAATAATAATATGATTAATAAGTATAGTAATTGTCGTTCTATCGTCCATGGAAGCACAATATGGCTAATAATATGAGTTAGATTGATAATAATAAGAGTAATAAGTATAGTAATTGTCGTTCTATCGATCATATAAGCATAATATGGCTAATAATAAGAGTTAGATTGAGAATAATAACAGAAATAAGTATAGTAATTGTCGTTCTATCGATCATGGAAGCATAATATGGCTAATAATATGAGTTAGATTGATAATAATAGGAGTAACAAGTATAGTTATTGCCGTTCTATCGATCATATAAGCATAATATGGCGAATAATATGATTTAGATTGATAATAATAAGAGTAATAAGTATATTAATTGTCGTTCTATCGATCATATAAGCATAATATGGCTAATAATATGAATTAGATTGATAATAATAAGAGTAATAAGTATAGTAATTGTCGTTCTATCGATCATATAAGCATAATATCGCTAACAATATGAGTTAGATTGATAGCAATAAGAGTACTAAGTATAGTAATTGCCGTTCTATCGATCATATATGCATAATGTGGCTGATAATATGAGTTAGATTGATAATAATAAGAGTAATAAGTATATTAATTGTCGTTCTATCGATCATATAAGCATAATATGGCTAATAATATGAATTAGATTGATAATAATAAGAGTAATAAGTATAGTAATTGTCGTTCTATCGATCATATAAGCATAATATGGCGAATAATATGATTTAGATTGGTATTAATAAGAGTAATAAGTATAGTAATTGTCGTTCTATCGATCATATAAGCATAATATGGCTAATAATATGAGTTAGATTGATAATAATAGGAGTAATAAGTATAGTAATTGTTGTTCTATCGATCATATAAGCATAATATGGCTAATAATAAGAGTTAGATTGAGAATAATAACAGTAATAAGTATAGTAATTGTCGTTCTATCGATCATGGAAGCATAATATGGCTAATAATATGAGTTAGATTGATAATAATAGGAGTAATAAGTATAGTTATTGCCGTTCTATCGATCATATAAGCATAATATCGCGAATAATATGATTTAGATTGATAATAATAAGAGTAATAAGTATATAAATTGTCGTTCTATCGATCATATAAGCATAATATGGCTAATAATATGAATTAGATTGATAATACTAAGAGTAATAAGTATAGTAATTGTCGTTCTATCGATCATATAAGCATAATATCGCTAACAATATGAGTTAGATTGATAGCAATAAGAGTACTAAGTATAGTAATTGCCGTTCTATCGATCATATATGCATAATGTGGCTAATAATATGAGTTAGATTGATAATAATAAGAGTAATAAGTATATTAATTGTCGCTCTATCGATCATATAAGCATAATATGGCTAATAATATGAATTAGATTGATAATAATAAGAGTAATAAGTATAGTAATTGTCGTTCTATCGATCATATAAGCATAATATCGCTAACAATATGAGTTAGATTGATAGCAATAAGAGTACTAAGTATAGTAATTGCCGTTCTATCGATCATATATGCATAATGTGGCTAATAATATGAGTTAGATTGATAATAATAAGAGTAATAAGTATATTAATTGTCGTTCTATCGATCATATAAGCATAATATGGCTAATAATATGAATTAGATTGATAATAATAAGAGTAATAAGTATAGTAATTGTCGTTCTATCGATCATATAAGCATAATATGGCTAATAATATGAATTAGATTGATAATAATAAGAGTAATAAGTACAGTAATTGTCGTTCTTTCGATCATATAAGCATAATATGGCGAATAATATGATTTAGATTGGTAATAATAAGAGTAATAAGTATAGTAATTGTCGTTCTATCGATCATATAAGCATAATATGGCGAATAATATGATTTAGATTGATAATAATAAGAGTAATAAGTATAGTAATTGTCGTTCTATCGATCATATAAGCATAATATGGATAATAATATGAGTTAGCTTGATAATAATAAGAGTAATAAGTATAGTAATTGTCGTTCTATCGACCATGGAAGCATAATATGGCTAATAATATGAGTTAGATTGATAATAATAAGAGTAATAAGTATAGTAATTGTCGTTCTATCGATCATATAAGCATAATATGGCTAATAATATGAGTTCGATTGATAATAATAAGAGTAATAAGTATAGTAATTGTCGTTCTATCGATCATATAAGCATAATATGGCTAATAATAAGAGTTAGATTGAGAATAATAACAGAAATAAGTATAGTAATTGTCGTTCTATCGATCATGGAAGCATAATATGGCTAATAATATGAGTTAGATTGATAATAATAGGAGTAATAAGTATAGTTATTGCCGTTCTATCGATCATATAAGCATAATATGGCGAATAATATGATTTAGATTGATAATAATAAGAGTAATAAGTATATTAATTGTCGTTCTATCGATCATATAAGCATAATATGGCTAATAATATGAGTTAGATTGATAATAATAGGAGTAATAAGTATAGTAATTGTCGTTCTATCGATCATATAAGCATAATATCGCTAACAATATGAATTAGATTGATAATAATAAGAGTAATAAGTATAGTAATTGTCGTTCTATCGATCATATAAGCATAATATGGCGAATAATATGATTTAGATTGGTAATAATAAGAGTAATAAGTATAGTAATGGTCGTTCTATCGATCATATAAGCATAATATGGATAATAATATGAGTTAGCTTGATAATAATAAGAGTAATAAGTATAGTAATTGTCGTTCGATCGATCGTATAAGCATAATGTGGCTAATAATATGAATTAGATTGATAATAATAAGAGTAATAAGTATAGTAATTGTCGTTCTATCGATCATATAAGCATAATATGGATAATAATATGAGTTAGCTTGATAATAATAAGAGTAATAAGTATAGTAATTGTCGTTCTATCGATCATATAAGCATAATATGGCTAATAATATGAATTAGATTGATAATAATAAGAGTAATAAGTATAGTAATTGTCGTTCTATCGATCATATAAGCATAATATGGCGAATAATATGATTTAGATTGATAATAATAAGAGTAATAAGTGTATTAATTGTCGTTCTATCGATCATATAAGCATAATATGGCCAATAATAAGAGTTAGATTGAGAATAATAACAGTAATACGTATAGTAATTGTCGTTCTATCGATCATGGAAGCATAATATGGCTAATAATATGAGTTAGATTGATAATAATAGGAGTAATAAGTATAGTTATTGCCGTTCTATCGATCATATAAGCATAATATGGCGAATAATATGATTTAGATTGATAATAATAAGAGTAATAAGTATATTAATTGTCGTTCTATCGATCATATAAGCATAATATGGCTAATAATATGAGTTAGATTGATAATAATAGGAGTAATAAGTATAGTAATTGTCGTTCTATCGATCATATAAGCATAATATCGCTAACAATATGAATTAGATTGATAATAATAAGAGTAATAAGTATAGTAATTGTCGTTCTATCGATCATATAAGCATAATATGGCGAATAATATGATTTAGATTGGTAATAATAAGAGTAATAAGTATAGTAATGGTCGTTCTATCGATCATATAAGCATAATATGGATAATAATATGAGTTAGCTTGATAATAATAAGAGTAATAAGTATAGTAATTGTCGTTCGATCGATCGTATAAGCATAATGTGGCTAATAATATGAATTAGATTGATAATAATAAGAGTAATAAGTATAGTAATTGTCGTTCTATCGATCATATAAGCATAATATGGATAATAATATGAGTTAGCTTGATAATAATAAGAGTAATAAGTATAGTAATTGTCGTTCTATCGATCATATAAGCATAATATGGCTAATAATATGAATTAGATTGATAATAATAAGAGTAATAAGTATAGTAATTGTCGTTCTATCGATCATATAAGCATAATATGGCGAATAATATGATTTAGATTGATAATAATAAGAGTAATAAGTGTATTAATTGTCGTTCTATCGATCATATAAGCATAATATGGCCAATAATAAGAGTTAGATTGAGAATAATAACAGTAATACGTATAGTAATTGTCGTTCTATCGATCATGGAAGCATAATATGGTTACTAATATGAGTTAGATTAATAATAATATGATTAATAAGTATAGTAATTGTCGTTCTATCGACCATGGAAGCATAATATGGCTAATAATATGAGTTAGATTGATAATAATAGGAGTAATAAGTATAGTTATTGCCGTTCTATCAATCATATAAGCATAATATGGCGAATAATATGAGTTAGATTGATAATAATAGGAGTAATAAGTATAGTTATTGCCGTTCTATCGATCATATAAGCATAATATGGCGAATAATATGATTTAGATTGATAATAATAAGGGTAATAAGTATATTAATTGTCGTTCTATCGATCATATAAGCATAATATGGCTAATAATATGAATTAGATTGATAATAATAAGAGTAATAAGTATAGTAATTGTCGTTCTATCTAGCATATAAGCATAATATCGCTTATAATATGAGTTAGATTGATAACAATAAGAGTACTAAGTATAGTAATTGCCGGCCTATCGATCATATATGCATAATGTGGCTAATAATATGAGTTAGATTGATAATAATAAGAGTAATAAGTATATTAATTGTCGTTCTATCGATCATATAAGCATAATATGGCTAATAATATGAATTAGATTGATAACAATATGAGTAATAAGTATAGTAATTGTCGTTCTATCGATCATATAAGCATAATATGGCGCATAATATGATTTAGATTTGTAATAATAAGAGTAATAAGTATAGTAATTGTCGTTCTATCGATCATATAAGCATAATATGGTTAATAATATTATTTAGATTGATAATAATAAGAGTAATAAGTATAGTAATTGTCGTTCTATCGATCATATAAGCATAATATGGCGAATAATATGATTTAGATTGATAATAATAAGAGTAATAAGTATAGTAATTGTCGTTCTATCGACCATATAAGCATAATATGGCGAGTAATATGATTTAGATTGATAATAATAAGAGTAATAAGTATAGTAATTGTCGTTCTATCGATCATATAAGCATAATATGGCTAATAATATGAGTTAGATTGATAATAATAAGAGTAATAAGTATAGTAATTGTCGTTCTATCGATCATATCTGCATAATATGGTTAATAATATGAGTTAGATTAATAATAGTAAGAATAGTACGTATAGTAATTGTCGTTCTATCGATCATATAAGCATAATATGGATAATAATATGAGTTAGCTTGATAATAATAAGAGTAATAAGTATAGTAATTGTCGTTCTATCGATCATATAAGCATAATATGGCTAATAATATGAATTAGATTGATAATAATAAGAGTAATAAGTATAGTAATTGTCGTTCTATCGATCATATAAGCATAATATGGCGAATAATATGATTTAGATTGATAATAATAAGAGTAATAAGTATATTAATTGTCGTTCTATCGATCATATAAGCATAATATGGCTAATAATATGAGTTAGATTAATAGTAATGAGTGTAATAAGTATAGTAATTGTCGTTCTAGCGATCATATAAGCATAATATGGCTAATAATATGAGTTAGATTGAGAATAATAACAGTAATAAGTACAGTAATTGTCGTTCTATCGATCATATATGCATAATGTGGCTAATAATATGAGTTAGATTGATAATAATAAGAGTACTAAGTATATTAATTGTCGTTCTATCGATCATATAAGCATAATATGGATAATAATATGAGTTAGCTTGATAATAATAAGAGTAATACGTATAGTAATTGTCGTTCTATCGATCATGGAAGCATAATATGGTTACTAATATGAGTTAGATTAATAATAATATGATTAATAAGTATAGTAATTGTCGTTCTATCGATCATATAAGCATAATATGCCTAATAATATGAATTAGATTGATAATAATAAAAGTAATAAGTATAGTAATTGCCGTTCTATCGATCATATAAGCATAATATGGCGAATAATATGATTTAGATTGATAATAATAAGAGTAATATGTATAGTAATTGTCGTTCTATCGATCATATCTGCACAATATGGTCAATAATATGAGTTAGATTAATAGTAATGAGTGTAATAAGTATAGTAATTGTCGTTCTATCGATCATATAAGCATAATATGGCTAATAATATGAGTTAGATTGATAATAATAAGAGTAATAAGTATAGTAATTGTCGTTCTATCGATCATATAAGCATAATATAGCTAATAATATGAATTAGATTGATAGTAATAAGAGAAATAAGTATATTAATTGTCGTTCTATCGATCATATAAGCATAATATGGCTAATAATATGAATTAGATTGATAATAGTAAGAGTAATAAGTACAGTAATTGTCGTTCTATCGATCATATAAGCATAATATGGCGAATAATATGATTTAGATTGGTAATAATAAGAGTAATAAGTATAGCAATGGTCGTTCTATCGATCATATAAGCATAATATGGCGAATAATATGATTTAGATTGATAATAATAAGAGTAATATGTATAGTAATTGTCGTTCTATCGATCATATCTGCACAATATGGTCAATAATATGAGTTAGATTAATAGTAATGAGTGTAATAAGTATAGTAATTGTCGTTCTATCGATCATATAAGCATAATATGGCTAATAATATGAGTTAGATTGATAATAATAAGAGTAATAAGTATAGTAATTGTCGTTCTATCGATCATATCTGCATAATATGGTTAATAATATGAGTTAGATTAATAATAATAAGAATAGTACGTATAGTAATTGCCGTTTTATCGATCATATAAGCATAATATGGATAATAATATGAGTTAGCTTGATAATAATAAGAGTAATAAGTATAGTAATTGTCGTTCTATCGATCATATAAGCATAATATAGCTAATAATATGAATTAGATTGATAGTAATAAGAGAAATAAGTATATTAATTGTCGTTCTATCGATCATATAAGCATAATATGGCTAATAATATGAATTAGATTGATAATAGTAAGAGTAATAAGTACAGTAATTGTCGTTCTATCGATCATATAAGCATAATATGGCGAATAATATGATTTAGATTGGTAATAATAAGAGTAATAAGTATAGCAATGGTCGTTCTATCGATCATATAAGCATAATATGGATAATAATATGAGTTAGCTTGATAATAATAAGAGTAATAAGTATAGTAATTGTCGTTCTATCGATCATATAAGCATAATATGGCGAATAATATGATTTAGATTGATAATAATAAGAGTAATAAGTATAGTAATTGTCGTTCTATCGATCATATAAGCATAATATGGATAATAATATGAGTTAGCTTGATAATAATAAGAGTAATAAGTATAGTAATTGTCGTTCTATCGACCATGGAAGCATAATATGGCTAATAATATGAGTTAGATTGATAATAATAAGAGTAATAAGTATAGTAATTGTCGTTCTATCGATCATATAAGCATAATATGGCTAATAATATGAGTTCGATTGATAATAATAAGAGTAATAAGTATAGTAATTGTCGTTCTATCGATCATATCTGCACAATATGGTTAATAATAAGAGATAGATTAATAGTAATGAGTGTAATAAGTATAGTAATTGTCGTTCTATCGATCATGGAAGCATAATATGGCTAATAATATGAGTTAGATTGATAATAATAGGAGTAATAAGTAAAGTAATTGCCGTTCTACCGATCATATCTGCAGAATATGGCCAATAATATGAGTTAGATTAATAGTAATGAGTGTAATAAGTATAGTTATTGCCGTTCTGTCCATCATATAAGCATAATATGGCTAATAATATGAATTAGATTGATAATAATAAGAGTAATAAGTATAGTAATTGTCGTTCTATCGATCATATAAGCATAATATCGCTAACAATATGAGTTAGATTGATAGCAATAAGAGTACTAAGTATAGTAATTGCCGTTCTATCGATCATATATGCATAATGTGGCTAATAATATGAGTTAGATTGATAATAATAAGAGTAATAAGTATATTAATTGTCGTTCTATCGATCATATAAGCATAATATGGCTAATAATATGAATTAGATTGATAATAATAAGAGTAATAAGTATAGTAATTGTCGTTCTATCGATCATATAAGCATAATATCGCTAACAATATGAGTTAGATTGATAGCAATAAGAGTACTAAGTATAGTAATTGCCGTTCTATCGATCATATATGCATAATGTGGCTAATAATATGAGGTAGATTGATAATAATAAGAGTAATAAGTATATTAATTGTCGTTCTATCGATCATATAAGCATAATATGGCTAATAATATGAATTAGATTGATAATAATAAGAGTAATAAGTATAGTAATTGTCGTTCTATCGATCATATAAGCATAATATGGCGAATAATATGATTTAGATTGGTATTAATAAGAGTAATAAGTATAGTAATTGTCGTTCTATCGATCATATAAGCATAATATGGCTAATAATATGAGTTAGATTGATAATAATAAGAGTAATAAGTATAGTAATTGTCGTTCTATCGATCATATCTGCACAATATGGTTAATAATATGAGTTAGATTAATAGTAATGAGTGTAATAAGTATAGTAATTGTCGTTCTATCGATCATATAAGCATAATATGGCGAATAATATGATTTAGATTGATAATAATAAGAGTAATAAGTATAGTAATTGTCGTTCTATCGATCATATAAGCATAATGTGGATAATAATATGAGTTAGCTTGATAATAATAAGAGCAATAAGTATAGTAATTGTCGTTCTTTCGATGATATAAGCATAATATGGCGAATAATATGATTTAGATTGGTAATAATAAGAGTAATAAGTATAGTAATTGTCGTTCTATCGATCATATAAGCATAATATGGCTAATAATATGAGTTAGATTGATAATAATAGGAGTAATAAGTATAGTTATTGCCGTTCTATCGATCATATAAGCATAATATCGCGAATAATATGATTTAGATTGATAATAATAAGAGTAATAAGTATATTAATTGTCGTTCTATCGATCATATAAGCATAATATGGCTAATAATATGAATTAGATTGATAATAATAAGAGTAATAAGTATAGTAATTGTCGTTCTATCGATCATATAAGCATAATATCGCTAACAATATGAGTTAGATTGATAGCAATAAGAGTACTAAGTATAGTAATTGCCGTTCTATCGATCATATATGCATAATGTGGCTAATAATATGAGTTAGATTGATAATAATAAGAGTAATAAGTATATTAATTGTCGTTCTATCGATCATATAAGCATAATATGGCTAATAATATGAATTAGATTGATAATAATAAGAGTAATAAGTATAGTAATTGTCGTTCTATCGATCATATAAGCATAATATCGCTAACAATATGAGTTAGATTGATAGCAATAAGAGTACTAAGTATAGTAATTGCCGTTCTATCGATCATATATGCATAATGTGGCTAATAATATGAGTTAGATTGATAATAATAAGAGTAATAAGTATATTAATTGTCGTTCTATCGATCATATAAGCATAATATGGCTAATAATATGAATTAGATTGATAATAATAAGAGTAATAAGTATAGTAATTGTCGTTCTATCGATCATATAAGCATAATATGGCGAATAATTTGATTTAGATTGATAATAATAAGAGTAATAAGTATAGTAATTGTCGTTCTATCGATCATATAAGCATAATGTGGATAATAATATGAGTTAGCTTGATAATAATAAGAGCAATAAGTATAGTAATTGTCGTTCTATCGAACATATAAGCATAATATGGCTAATAATATGAATTAGATTGATTATAATAAGAGTAATAAGTATATTAATTGTCGTTCTATCGATCATATAAGCATAATATGGCTAATAATATGAATTAGATTGATAATAATAAGAGTAATAAGTACAGTAATTGTCGTTCTTTCGATCATATAAGCATAATATGGCGAATAATATGATTTAGATTGGTAATAATAAGAGTAATAAGTATAGTAATTGTCGTTCTATCGATCATATAAGCATAATATGGCTAATAATATGAGTTAGATTGGTAATAATATGAGTAATAAGTATAGTAATTGTCGTTCTATCGATCATATCTGCACAATATGGTTAATAATATCAGATAGATTAATAGTAATGAGTGTAATAAGTATAGTAATTGTCGTTCTATCGATCATATAAGCATAATATGGCGAATAATATGATTTAGATTGATAATAATAAGAGTAATAAGTATAGTAATTGTCGTTCTATCGATCATATAAGCATAATATGGATAATAATATGAGTTAGCTTGATAATAATAAGAGTAATAAGTATAGTAATTGTCGTTCTATCGACCATGGAAGCATAATATGGCTAATAATATGAGTTAGATTGATAATAATAAGAGTAATAAGTATAGTAATTGTCGTTCTATCGATCATATAAGCATAATATGGCTAATAATATGAGTTCGATTGATAATAATAAGAGTAATAAGTATAGTAATTGTCGTTCTATCGATCATATCTGCACAATATGGTTAATAATAAGAGATAGATTAATAGTAATGAGTGTAATAAGTATAGTAATTGTCGTTCTATCGATCATATAAGCATAATATGGCTAATAATATGAGTTAGATTGATAATAATAAGAGTAATGAGTATAGTAATTGTCGTTCTACCGATCATATCTGCAGAATATGGCCAATAATATGAGTTAGATTAATAGTAATGAGTGTAATAAGTATAGTAATTGTCGTCCTATCGATCATATAAGCATAATATGGCTAATAATATGAGTTAGATTGATAATAATAACAGTAATAAGTATAGTAATTGTCGTTCTATCGATCATGGAAGCATAATATGGCTAATAATATGAGTTAGATTGATAATAATAGGAGTAATAAGTAAAGTAATTGCCGTTCTATCGACCATATAAGCATAATATGGTTACTAATATGAGTTAGATTAATAATAATATGATTAATAAGTATAGTAATTGTCGTTCTATCGTCCATGGAAGCACAATATGGCTAATAATATGAGTTAGATTGATAATAATAAGAGTAATAAGTATAGTAATTGTCGTTCTATCGATCATATAAGCATAATATGGCTAATAATAAGAGTTAGATTGAGAATAATAACAGAAATAAGTATAGTAATTGTCGTTCTATCGATCATGGAAGCATAATATGGCTAATAATATGAGTTAGATTGATAATAATAGGAGTAACAAGTATAGTTATTGCCGTTCTATCGATCATATAAGCATAATATGGCGAATAATATGATTTAGATTGATAATAATAAGAGTAATAAGTATATTAATTGTCGTTCTATCGATCATATAAGCATAATATGGCTAATAATATGAATTAGATTGATAATAATAAGAGTAATAAGTATAGTAATTGTCGTTCTATCGATCATATAAGCATAATATCGCTAACAATATGAGTTAGATTGATAGCAATAAGAGTACTAAGTATAGTAATTGCCGTTCTATCGATCATATATGCATAATGTGGCTGATAATATGAGTTAGATTGATAATAATAAGAGTAATAAGTATATTAATTGTCGTTCTATCGATCATATAAGCATAATATGGCTAATAATATGAATTAGATTGATAATAATAAGAGTAATAAGTATAGTAATTGTCGTTCTATCGATCATATAAGCATAATATGGCGAATAATATGATTTAGATTGGTATTAATAAGAGTAATAAGTATAGTAATTGTCGTTCTATCGATCATATAAGCATA
>NW_027474782.1:0-28610 GCF_050947335.1 Megachile rotundata | reverse complement strand
TATGAGTTAGATTGATAATAATAAGAGTAATAAGTATAGTAATTGTAGTTCTATTGCTCATATAAGCATAATATGGCTAATAATATGAGTTAGATTGATAATAATAAGAGTAATGAGTATAGCAATTGTCGTTCTATCGATCATATCTGCATTATATAGTTAATAATATGAGTTAGATTGATAATGATAAGAGTAATAAGTATAGTAATTGTCGTTATATCGATATTATAAGCATAATATGGCTAATAATATGAGTTATATTGATAATAATAAGAGTAATGAGTATAGTAATTGTCGTTCTATCGATCATATAAGCATAATATGGCTAATAATATGGGTCAGATTGATAATAATAAGAGTAATGAGTATAGTAATTGTAGTTCTATCGATCATTTAGGCATAATATGGCTAATAATATGAGTTAGATTCATAATAATAACAGTAATAAGTATAGTAATTGGCGTTCTATCGATATTATAAGCATAATATGGCTAATAATAAGAGTTAGATTGATAATAATAAGAGTAATGAGTATAGTAATTGTAGTTCTATCGATCATATCTGCATAATATGGTTAATAATATGAGTTAGATTCATAATAATAAGAGTAATAAGTATAGTAATTGTAGTTCTATTGCTCATATAAGCATAATATGGCTAATAATATGAGTTAGATTGATAATAATAAGAGTAATGAGTATAGTAATTGTAGTTCTATCGATCATTTAAGCATAATATGGCTAATAATATGAGTTAGATTCATAATAATAACAGTAATAAGTATAGTAATTGTCGTTCTATCGATAATATAAGCATAATATGGCTAATAATATGAGTTAGATTGATAATACTAAGAGTAGTGAGTATAGTAATTCTCGTTCTATCGATCATAGAAGCATAATATGGCTAATAATATGAGTTAGATTGATAATAATAAGAGTAATGAGTATAGTAATTGTAGTTCTATCGATCATATCTGCATTATATGGTTAATAATATGAGTTAGATTGATAATAATAAGAGTAATAAGTATAGTAATTGTAGTTCTATTGCTCATATAAGCATAATATGGCTAATAATATGAGTTAGATTGATAATAATAAGAGTAATGAGTATAGCAATTGTAGTTCTATCGATCATATCTGCATTATATAGTTAATAATATGAGTTAGATTGATAATAATAAGAGTAATAAGTATAGTAATTGTCGTTCTATCGATATTATAAGCATAATATGGCTAATAATATGAGTTATATTGATAATAATAAGAGTAATGAGTATAGTAATTGTGGTTCTATCGATCATATAAGCATAATATGGCTAATAATATGGGTTAAATTGATAATAATAAGAGTAATGAGTATAGTACTTGTAGTTCTATCGATCATTTAAGCATAATATGGCTAATAATATGAGTTAGATTCATAATAATAACAGTAATAAGTATAGTAATTGGCGTTCTATCGATATTATAAGCATAATATGGCTAATAATAAGAGTTAGATTGATAATAATAAGAGTAATGAGTATAGTAATTGTAGTTCTATCGATCATATCTGCATAATACGGTTAATAATATGAGTTAGATTCATAATAATAAGAGTAATAAGTATAGTAATTGTAGTTCTATTGCTCATATAAGCATAACATGGCTAATAATATGAGTTAGATTCATAATAATAAGAGTAATAAGTATAGTAATTGTCGTTCTATCGATCATTTAAGCATAATATGGCTAATAATATGAGTTAGATTGATAATAATAAGAGTAGTAAGTATAGTAATTGTCGTTCTATCGATAATATAAGCATAATATGGCTAATAATATGAGTTAGATTGATAATACTAAGAGTAGTGAGTATAGTATTTCTCGTTCTATCGATCATATAAGCATAATATGGCTAATAATATGGGTTAGATTGATAATAATAAGAGTAATGAGTATAGTAATTGTAGTTCTATCGATCATTTAAGCATAATATGGCTAATAATATGAGTTAGATTGATAATAATAAGAGTAATGAGTATAGTAATTGTCGTTCTATCGATCATATAAGCATAATATGGCTAATAATATGAGTTAGATTGATAATAATAAGAGTAATAAGTATAGTAATTGTCGTCCTATCGATCATTTAAGCATAATATGGCTAATAATATGAAATAGATTGATAGTAATAGCAGTAATAAGTATAGTAATTGTCGTCCTATCGATCATTTAAGCATAATATGGCTAATAATATGAAATAGATTGATAGTAATAGCAGTAATAAGTATAGTAATTGTCGTTCTATCGATAATATAAGCATAATATAGCTAATAATATGAGTTAGATAGATAATACTCATAGTAGTGAGTATAGTAATTCTCGTTTTATAGATCATATAAGCATAATATGGCTAATAATATGAGTTAGATTGATAATAATAAGAGTAATGAGTATAGTAATTGTCGTTCTATCGATCATATAAGCATAATATGGCTAATAATATGAGTTAGATTGATAATAATAAGAGTAATAAGTATAGTAATTGTCGTCCTATCGATCATTTAAGCATAATATGGCTAATAATATGGAATAGATTGATAGTAATAGCAGTAATAAGTATAGTAATTGTCGTTCTATCGATAATATAAGCATAATATGGCTAATAATATGAGTTAGATTGATAATACTCATAGTAGTGAGATAAGTAATTCTCGTTTTATCGATCATATAAGCATAATATGGCTAATAATATGAGTTAGATTGATAATAATAAGAGTAATGAGTATAGTAATTGTCGTTCTATCGATCATATAAGCATAATATGGCTAATAATATGAGTTAGATTGATAATAATAAGAGTAATGAGTATAGTAATTGTCGTTCTATCGATCATATAAGCATAATATGGCTAATAATATGAGTTAGATTGATAATAATAAGAGTAATAAGTATAGTAATTGTCGTCCTATCGATCATTTAAGCATAATATGGCTAATAATATGGAATAGATTGATAGTAATAGCAGTAATAAGTATAGTAATTGTCGTTCTATCGATAATATAAGCATAATATGGCTAATAATATGAGTTAGATTGATAATACTCATAGTAGTGAGATAAGTAATTCTCGTTTTATCGATCATATAAGCATAATATGGCTAATAATATGAGTTAGATTGATAATAATAAGAGTAATGAGTATAGTAATTGTCGTTCTATCGATCATATAAGCATAATATGGCTAATAATATGAGTTAGATTGATAATAATAAGAGTAATAAGTATAGTAATTGTCGTCCTATCGATCATTTAAGCATAATATGGCTAATAATATGAAATAGATTGATAGTAATAGCAGTAATAAGTATAGTAATTGTCGTTCTATCGATAATATAAGCATAATATGGCTAATAATATGAGTTAGATTGATAATACTCATAGTAGTGAGTATAGTAATTCTCGTTTTATAGATCATATAAGCATAATATGGCTAATAATATGAGTTAGATTGATAATAATAAGAGTAATGAGTATAGTAATTGTCGTTCTATCGATCATATAAGCATAATATGGCTAATAATATGAGTTAGATTGATAATAATAAGAGTAATGAGTATAGTAATTGTCGTTCTATCGATCATATAAGCATAGTATGGCTAATAATATGAGTTAGATTGATAATAATAAGAGTAATAAGTATAGTAATTGTCGTCCTGTCGATCATTTAAGCACAATATGGCTAATAATATGGAATAGATTGATAGTAATAGCAGTAATAAGTATAGTAATTGTCGTTCTATCGATAATATAAGCATAATATGGCTAATAATATGAGTTAGATTGATAATACTCATAGTAGTGAGATAAGTAATTCACGTTTTATCGATCATATAAGCATAATATGGCTAATATTATGAGTTAGATTGATAATAATAAGAGTAATGAGTATAGTAATTGTCGTTCTATCGATCATATAAGCATAATATGGCTAATAATATGAGTTAGATTGATAATAATAAGAGTAATGAGTATAGTAATTGTCGTTCTATCGATCATATAAGCATAATATGGCTAATAATATGAGTTAGATTGATAATAATAAGAGTAATAAGTATAGTAATTGTCGTCCTATCGATCATTTAAGCGTAATATGGCTAATAATATGAAATAGATTGATAGTAATAGCAGTAATAAGTATAGTAATTGTCGTTCTATCGATAATATAAGCATAATATGGCTAATAATATGAGTTAGATTGATAATACTCATAGTAGTGAGTATAGTAATTCTCGTTTTATCGATCATATAAGCATAATATGGCTAATAATATGAGTTAGATTGATAATAATAAGAGTAATGAGTATAGTAATTGTCGTTCTATCGATATTATAAGCATAATATGGCTAATAATATGAGTTATATTGATAATAATAAGAGTAATGAGTATAGTAATTGTCGTTCTATCGATCATATAAGCATAATATGGCTAATAATATGGGTTAGATTGATAATAATAAGAGTAATGAGTATAGTAATTGTAGTTCTATCGATCATTTAAGCATAATATGGCTAATAATATGAGTTAGATTCATAATAATAACAGTAATAAGTATAGTAATTGGCGTTCTATCGATATTATAAGCATAATATGGCTAATAATAAGAGTTAGATTGATAATAATAAGAGTAATGAGTATAGTAATTGTAGTTCTATCGATCATATCTGCATAATATGGTTAATAATATGAGTTAGATTCATAATAATAAGAGTAATAAGTATAGTAATTGTAGTTCTATTGCTCATATAAGCATAATATGGCTAATAATATGAGTTAGATTCATAATAATAAGAGTAATAAGTATAGTAATTGTCGTTCTATCGATCATTTAAGCATAATATGGCTAATAATATCAGTTAGATTGATAATAATAAGAGTAGTAAGTATAGTAAATGTCGTGCTATCGATCATATCTGCATAATATGGTTAATAATATGAGTTAGATTGATAATAGTAAGAGTAATGTGTATAGTAAATGTCGTGCTATCGATTATATCTGCATAATATGGTTAATAATATGAGTTAGATTGATAATAATAAGAGTAATGAGTATAGTAATTGTAGTTCTATCGATCATATCTGCATTATATTGTGAATAATATGAGTTAGATTGATAATAATAAGAGTAATAAGTATAGTAATTGTAGTTCTATTGCTCATATAAGCATAATATGGCTAATAATATGAGTTAGATTGATAATAATAAGAGTAATGAGTATAGCAATTGTCGTTCTATCGATCATATCTGCATTATATAGTTAATAATATGAGTTAGATTGATAATGATAAGAGTAATAAGTATAGTAATTGTCGTTATATCGATATTATAAGCATAATATGGCTAATAATATGAGTTATATTGATAATAATAAGAGTAATGAGTATAGTAATTGTCGTTCTATCGATCATATAAGCATAATATGGCTAATAATATGGGTCAGATTGATAATAATAAGAGTAATGAGTATAGTAATTGTAGTTCTATCGATCATTTAGGCATAATATGGCTAATAATATGAGTTAGATTCATAATAATAACAGTAATAAGTATAGTAATTGGCGTTCTATCGATATTATAAGCATAATATGGCTAATAATAAGAGTTAGATTGATAATAATAAGAGTAATGAGTATAGTAATTGTAGTTCTATCGATCATATCTGCATAATATGGTTAATAATATGAGTTAGATTCATAATAATAAGAGTAATAAGTATAGTAATTGTCGTCCTATCGATCATTTAAGCATAATATGGCTAATAATATGGAATAGATTGATAGTAATAGCAGTAATAAGTATAGTAATTGTCGTTCTATCGATAATATAAGCATAATATGGCTAATAATATGAGTTAGATTGATAATACTCATAGTAGTGAGATAAGTAATTCTCGTTTTATCGATCATATAAGCATAATATGGCTAATAATATGAGTTAGATTGATAATAATAAGAGTAATGAGTATAGTAATTGTCGTTCTATCGATCATATAAGCATAATATGGCTAATAATATGAGTTAGATTGATAATAATAAGAGTAATGAGTATAGTAATTGTCGTTCTATCGATCATATAAGCATAATATGGCTAATAATATGAGTTAGATTGATAATAATAAGAGTAATAAGTATAGTAATTGTCGTCCTATCGATCATTTAAGCATAATATGGCTAATAATATGGAATAGATTGATAGTAATAGCAGTAATAAGTATAGTAATTGTCGTTCTATCGATAATATAAGCATAATATGGCTAATAATATGAGTTAGATTGATAATACTCATAGTAGTGAGATAAGTAATTCTCGTTTTATCGATCATATAAGCATAATATGGCTAATAATATGAGTTAGATTGATAATAATAAGAGTAATGAGTATAGTAATTGTCGTTCTATCGATCATATAAGCATAATATGGCTAATAATATGAGTTAGATTGATAATAATAAGAGTAATAAGTATAGTAATTGTCGTCCTATCGATCATTTAAGCATAATATGGCTAATAATATGAAATAGATTGATAGTAATAGCAGTAATAAGTATAGTAATTGTCGTTCTATCGATAATATAAGCATAATATGGCTAATAATATGAGTTAGATTGATAATACTCATAGTAGTGAGTATAGTAATTCTCGTTTTATAGATCATATAAGCATAATATGGCTAATAATATGAGTTAGATTGATAATAATAAGAGTAATGAGTATAGTAATTGTCGTTCTATCGATCATATAAGCATAATATGGCTAATAATATGAGTTAGATTGATAATAATAAGAGTAATGAGTATAGTAATTGTCGTTCTATCGATCATATAAGCATAGTATGGCTAATAATATGAGTTAGATTGATAATAATAAGAGTAATAAGTATAGTAATTGTCGTCCTATCGATCATTTAAGCATAATATGGCTAATAATATGGAATAGATTGATAGTAATAGCAGTAATAAGTATAGTAATTGTCGTTCTATCGATAATATAAGCATAATATGGCTAATAATATGAGTTAGATTGATAATACTCATAGTAGTGAGATAAGTAATTCACGTTTTATCGATCATATAAGCATAATATGGCTAATATTATGAGTTAGATTGATAATAATAAGAGTAATGAGTATAGTAATTGTCGTTCTATCGATCATATAAGCATAATATGGCTAATAATATGAGTTAGATTGATAATAATAAGAGTAATGAGTATAGTAATTGTCGTTCTATCGATCATATAAGCATAATATGGCTAATAATATGAGTTAGATTGATAATAATAAGAGTAATAAGTATAGTAATTGTCGTCCTATCGATCATTTAAGCGTAATATGGCTAATAATATGAAATAGATTGATAGTAATAGCAGTAATAAGTATAGTAATTGTCGTTCTATCGATAATATAAGCATAATATGGCTAATAATATGAGTTAGATTGATAATACTCATAGTAGTGAGTATAGTAATTCTCGTTTTATCGATCATATAAGCATAATATGGCTAATAATATGAGTTAGATTGATAATAATAAGAGTAATGAGTATAGTAATTGTCGTTCTATCGATATTATAAGCATAATATGGCTAATAATATGAGTTATATTGATAATAATAAGAGTAATGAGTATAGTAATTGTCGTTCTATCGATCATATAAGCATAATATGGCTAATAATATGGGTTAGATTGATAATAATAAGAGTAATGAGTATAGTAATTGTAGTTCTATCGATCATTTAAGCATAATATGGCTAATAATATGAGTTAGATTCATAATAATAACAGTAATAAGTATAGTAATTGGCGTTCTATCGATATTATAAGCATAATATGGCTAATAATAAGAGTTAGATTGATAATAATAAGAGTAATGAGTATAGTAATTGTAGTTCTATCGATCATATCTGCATAATATGGTTAATAATATGAGTTAGATTCATAATAATAAGAGTAATAAGTATAGTAATTGTAGTTCTATTGCTCATATAAGCATAATATGGCTAATAATATGAGTTAGATTCATAATAATAAGAGTAATAAGTATAGTAATTGTCGTTCTATCGATCATTTAAGCATAATATGGCTAATAATATCAGTTAGATTGATAATAATAAGAGTAGTAAGTATAGTAAATGTCGTGCTATCGATCATATCTGCATAATATGGTTAATAATATGAGTTAGATTGATAATAGTAAGAGTAATGTGTATAGTAAATGTCGTGCTATCGATTATATCTGCATAATATGGTTAATAATATGAGTTAGATTGATAATAATAAGAGTAATGAGTATAGTAATTGTAGTTCTATCGATCATATCTGCATTATATTGTGAATAATATGAGTTAGATTGATAATAATAAGAGTAATAAGTATAGTAATTGTAGTTCTATTGCTCATATAAGCATAATATGGCTAATAATATGAGTTAGATTGATAATAATAAGAGTAATGAGTATAGCAATTGTCGTTCTATCGATCATATCTGCATTATATAGTTAATAATATGAGTTAGATTGATAATGATAAGAGTAATAAGTATAGTAATTGTCGTTATATCGATATTATAAGCATAATATGGCTAATAATATGAGTTATATTGATAATAATAAGAGTAATGAGTATAGTAATTGTCGTTCTATCGATCATATAAGCATAATATGGCTAATAATATGGGTCAGATTGATAATAATAAGAGTAATGAGTATAGTAATTGTAGTTCTATCGATCATTTAGGCATAATATGGCTAATAATATGAGTTAGATTCATAATAATAACAGTAATAAGTATAGTAATTGGCGTTCTATCGATATTATAAGCATAATATGGCTAATAATAAGAGTTAGATTGATAATAATAAGAGTAATGAGTATAGTAATTGTAGTTCTATCGATCATATCTGCATAATATGGTTAATAATATGAGTTAGATTCATAATAATAAGAGTAATAAGTATAGTAATTGTAGTTCTATTGCTCATATAAGCATAATATGGCTAATAATATGAGTTAGATTGATAATAATAAGAGTAATGAGTATAGTAATTGTAGTTCTATCGATCATTTAAGCATAATATGGCTAATAATATGAGTTAGATTCATAATAATAACAGTAATAAGTATAGTAATTGTCGTTCTATCGATAATATAAGCATAATATGGCTAATAATATGAGTTAGATTGATAATACTAAGAGTAGTGAGTATAGTAATTCTCGTTCTATCGATCATAGAAGCATAATATGGCTAATAATATGAGTTAGATTGATAATAATAAGAGTAATGAGTATAGTAATTGTAGTTCTATCGATCATATCTGCATTATATGGTTAATAATATGAGTTAGATTGATAATAATAAGAGTAATAAGTATAGTAATTGTAGTTCTATTGCTCATATAAGCATAATATGGCTAATAATATGAGTTAGATTGATAATAATAAGAGTAATGAGTATAGCAATTGTAGTTCTATCGATCATATCTGCATTATATAGTTAATAATATGAGTTAGATTGATAATAATAAGAGTAATAAGTATAGTAATTGTCGTTCTATCGATATTATAAGCATAATATGGCTAATAATATGAGTTATATTGATAATAATAAGAGTAATGAGTATAGTAATTGTGGTTCTATCGATCATATAAGCATAATATGGCTAATAATATGGGTTAAATTGATAATAATAAGAGTAATGAGTATAGTACTTGTAGTTCTATCGATCATTTAAGCATAATATGGCTAATAATATGAGATAGATTCATAATAATAACAGTAATAAGTATAGTAATTGGCGTTCTATCGATATTATAAGCATAATATGGCTAATAATAAGAGTTAGATTGATAATAATAAGAGTAATGAGTATAGTAATTGTAGTTCTATCGATCATATCTGCATAATACGGTTAATAATATGAGTTAGATTCATAATAATAAGAGTAATAAGTATAGTAATTGTAGTTCTATTGCTCATATAAGCATAACATGGCTAATAATATGAGTTAGATTCATAATAATAAGAGTAATAAGTATAGTAATTGTCGTTCTATCGATCATTTAAGCATAATATGGCTAATAATATGAGTTAGATTGATAATAATAAGAGTAGTAAGTATAGTAATTGTCGTTCTATCGATAATATAAGCATAATATGGCTAATAATATGAGTTAGATTGATAATACTAAGAGTAGTGAGTATAGTATTTCTCGTTCTATCGATCATATAAGCATAATATGGCTAATAATATGGGTTAGATTGATAATAATAAGAGTAATGAGTATAGTAATTGTAGTTCTATCGATCATTTAAGCATAATATGGCTAATAATATGAGTTAGATTGATAATAATAAGAGTAATGAGTATAGTAATTGTCGTTCTATCGATCATATAAGCATAATATGGCTAATAATATGAGTTAGATTGATAATAATAAGAGTAATAAGTATAGTAATTGTCGTCCTATCGATCATTTAAGCATAATATGGCTAATAATATGAAATAGATTGATAGTAATAGCAGTAATAAGTATAGTAATTGTCGTCCTATCGATCATTTAAGCATAATATGGCTAATAATATGAAATAGATTGATAGTAATAGCAGTAATAAGTATAGTAATTGTCGTTCTATCGATAATATAAGCATAATATAGCTAATAATATGAGTTAGATAGATAATACTCATAGTAGTGAGTATAGTAATTCTCGTTTTATAGATCATATAAGCATAATATGGCTAATAATATGAGTTAGATTGATAATAATAAGAGTAATGAGTATAGTAATTGTCGTTCTATCGATCATATAAGCATAATATGGCTAATAATATGAGTTAGATTGATAATAATAAGAGTAATAAGTATAGTAATTGTCGTCCTATCGATCATTTAAGCATAATATGGCTAATAATATGGAATAGATTGATAGTAATAGCAGTAATAAGTATAGTAATTGTCGTTCTATCGATAATATAAGCATAATATGGCTAATAATATGAGTTAGATTGATAATACTCATAGTAGTGAGATAAGTAATTCTCGTTTTATCGATCATATAAGCATAATATGGCTAATAATATGAGTTAGATTGATAATAATAAGAGTAATGAGTATAGTAATTGTCGTTCTATCGATCATATAAGCATAATATGGCTAATAATATGAGTTAGATTGATAATAATAAGAGTAATGAGTATAGTAATTGTCGTTCTATCGATCATATAAGCATAATATGGCTAATAATATGAGTTAGATTGATAATAATAAGAGTAATAAGTATAGTAATTGTCGTCCTATCGATCATTTAAGCATAATATGGCTAATAATATGGAATAGATTGATAGTAATAGCAGTAATAAGTATAGTAATTGTCGTTCTATCGATAATATAAGCATAATATGGCTAATAATATGAGTTAGATTGATAATACTCATAGTAGTGAGATAAGTAATTCTCGTTTTATCGATCATATAAGCATAATATGGCTAATAATATGAGTTAGATTGATAATAATAAGAGTAATGAGTATAGTAATTGTCGTTCTATCGATCATATAAGCATAATATGGCTAATAATATGAGTTAGATTGATAATAATAAGAGTAATAAGTATAGTAATTGTCGTCCTATCGATCATTTAAGCATAATATGGCTAATAATATGAAATAGATTGATAGTAATAGCAGTAATAAGTATAGTAATTGTCGTTCTATCGATAATATAAGCATAATATGGCTAATAATATGAGTTAGATTGATAATACTCATAGTAGTGAGTATAGTAATTCTCGTTTTATAGATCATATAAGCATAATATGGCTAATAATATGAGTTAGATTGATAATAATAAGAGTAATGAGTATAGTAATTGTCGTTCTATCGATCATATAAGCATAATATGGCTAATAATATGAGTTAGATTGATAATAATAAGAGTAATAAGTATAGTAATTGTCGTCCTATCGATCATTTAAGCATAATATGGCTAATAATATGAAATAGATTGATAGTAATAGCAGTAATAAGTATAGTAATTGTCGTTCTATCGATAATATAAGCATAATATGGCTAATAATATGAGTTAGATTGATAATACTCATAGTAGTGAGTATAGTAATTCTCGTTTTATAGATCATATAAGCATAATATGGCTAATAATATGAGTTAGATTGATAATAATAAGAGTAATGAGTATAGTAATTGTCGTTCTATCGATCATATAAGCATAATATGGCTAATAATATGAGTTAGATTGATAATAATAAGAGTAATGAGTATAGTAATTGTCGTTCTATCGATCATATAAGCATAGTATGGCTAATAATATGAGTTAGATTGATAATAATAAGAGTAATAAGTATAGTAATTGTCGTCCTATCGATCATTTAAGCATAATATGGCTAATAATATGGAATAGATTGATAGTAATAGCAGTAATAAGTATAGTAATTGTCGTTCTATCGATAATATAAGCATAATATGGCTAATAATATGAGTTAGATTGATAATACTCATAGTAGTGAGATAAGTAATTCACGTTTTATCGATCATATAAGCATAATATGGCTAATATTATGAGTTAGATTGATAATAATAAGAGTAATGAGTATAGTAATTGTCGTTCTATCGATCATATAAGCATAATATGGCTAATAATATGAGTTAGATTGATAATAATAAGAGTAATGAGTATAGTAATTGTCGTTCTATCGATCATATAAGCATAATATGGCTAATAATATGAGTTAGATTGATAATAATAAGAGTAATAAGTATAGTAATTGTCGTCCTATCGATCATTTAAGCGTAATATGGCTAATAATATGAAATAGATTGATAGTAATAGCAGTAATAAGTATAGTAATTGTCGTTCTATCGATAATATAAGCATAATATGGCTAATAATATGAGTTAGATTGATAATACTCATAGTAGTGAGTATAGTAATTCTCGTTTTATCGATCATATAAGCATAATATGGCTAATAATATGAGTTAGATTGATAATAATAAGAGTAATGAGTATAGTAATTGTCGTTCTATCGATATTATAAGCATAATATGGCTAATAATATGAGTTATATTGATAATAATAAGAGTAATGAGTATAGTAATTGTCGTTCTATCGATCATATAAGCATAATATGGCTAATAATATGGGTTAGATTGATAATAATAAGAGTAATGAGTATAGTAATTGTAGTTCTATCGATCATTTAAGCATAATATGGCTAATAATATGAGTTAGATTCATAATAATAACAGTAATAAGTATAGTAATTGGCGTTCTATCGATATTATAAGCATAATATGGCTAATAATAAGAGTTAGATTGATAATAATAAGAGTAATGAGTATAGTAATTGTAGTTCTATCGATCATATCTGCATAATATGGTTAATAATATGAGTTAGATTCATAATAATAAGAGTAATAAGTATAGTAATTGTAGTTCTATTGCTCATATAAGCATAATATGGCTAATAATATGAGTTAGATTCATAATAATAAGAGTAATAAGTATAGTAATTGTCGTTCTATCGATCATTTAAGCATAATATGGCTAATAATATGAGTTAGATTGATAATAATAAGAGTAGCAAGTATAGTAAATGTCGTGCTATCGATCATATCTGCATAATATGGTTAATAATATGAGATAGATTGATAATAGTAAGAGTAATGTGTATAGTAAATGTCGTGCTATCGATTATATCTGCATAATATGGTTAATAATATGAGTTAGATTGATAATAGTAAGAGTAATGTGTATAGTAAATGTCGTGCTATCGATCATATCTGCACAATATGGTTAATAATATGAGTTAGATTGATAACAGTGAGTGTAATAAGTATAGTAATTGTCGTTCTACCGATCATATTAGCATAATATGGTTAATAATATGAATTAGATTGATAATAATAAGAGTAATAAGTATAGTAATTGTCGTTCTATCGATAATGTAAGCATAATATGGCTAATAATATGAGTTAGATTGATAATACTAAGAGTAGTGAGTATAGTATTTCTCGTTCTATCGATCATATAAGCATAATATGGCTAATAATATGGGTTAGATTGATAATAATAAGAGTAATGAGTATAGTAATTGTAGTTCTATCGATCATTTAAGCATAATATGGCTAATAATATGAGTTAGATTGATAATACTCATAGTAGTGAGTATAGTAATTCTCGTTTTATAGATCATATAAGCATAATATGGCTAATAATATGAGTTAGATTGATAATAATAAGAGTAATGAGTATAGTAATTGTCGTTCTATCGATCATATAAGCATAATATGGCTAATAATATGAAATAGATTGATAGTAATAGCAGTAATAAGTATAGTAATTGTCGTTCTATCGATAATATAAGCATAATATGGCTAATAATATGAGTTAGATTGATAATACTCATAGTAGTGAGTATAGTAATTCTCGTTTTATCGATCATATAAGCATAATATGGCTAATAATATGAGTTAGATTGATAATAATAAGAGTAATGAGTATAGAAATTGCCGTTCTATCGATCATATAAGCATAATATGGCTAATAATATGAGTTAGATTGATAATAATAAGAGTAATATGTATAGTAATTGTCGTACTAGCGATCATTTAAGCATAATATGGTTAATAATATGAGTTAGATTGATAATAATAAGAGTAATAAGTATAGTAATTGTCGTTCTATCGATCATATAAGCATAATATGTCTAATAATATGAGTTAGATTGATAATAATAAGAGTAATAAGTATAGTAATTGTCGTCCTATCGATCATTTAAGCATAATATGGCTAATAATATGAAATAGATTGATAGTAATAGCAGTAATAAGTATAGTAATTGTCGTTCTATCGATAATATAAGCATAATATGGCTAATAATATGAGTTAGATTGATAATACTCATAGTAGTGAGTATAGTAATTCTCGTTTTATCGATCATATAAGCATAATATGGCTAATAATATGAGTTAGATTGATAATAATAAGAGTAATGAGTATAGAAATTGCCGTTCTATCGATCATATAAGCATAATATGGCTAATAATATGAGTTAGATTGATAATAATAAGAGTAATATGTATAGTAATTGTCGTACTAGCGATCATTTAAGCATAATATGGTTAATAATATGAGTTAGATTGATAATAATAAGAGTAATAAGTATAGTAATTGTAGTTCTATTGCTCATATAAGCATAATATGGCTAATAATATGAGTTAGATTCATAATAATAAGAGTAATAAGTATAGTAATTGTCGTTCTATCGATCATTTAAGCATAATATGGCTAATAATATGAGTTAGATTGATAGTAATAACAGTAATAAGTATAGTAATTGTCGTTCTACCGATAATATAAGCATAATATGGCTAATAATATGAGTTCAAGAATCAATCTAACTCATATTATTAGCCATATTATGCTTAAATGATCGATAGAACGGCAATTACTATACTTATTACTCTTATTATTATCAATTTAACTCATATGGGTTAGATTGATAATACTCAGAGTAGTGAGTATAGTAATTCTCGTTCTATCGATCATATAAGCATAATATGGCTAATAATATGAGTTAGATTGATAATAATAAGAGTAATGAGTATAGTAATTGTCGTTCTATCGATCATATAAGCATAATATGGCTAATAATAAGAGTTAGATTGATAATAATAAGAGTAATGAGTATAGTAATTGTAGTTCTATCGATCATATCTGCATAATATGGTTAACAATATGAGTTAGATTCATAATAATAAGAGGAATAAGTATAGTAATTGTCGTTCTATCGATCATATAAGCATAATATGGCTAATAATATGGATTAGATTGATAATAATAAGAGTAATGAGTATAGTAATTCTCGTTCTATCGATCATAGAAGCATAACATGGCTAATAATATGAGTTAGATTGATAATAATAAGAGTAATGAGTATAGTAATTGTAGTTCTATCGATCATATCTGCATTATATGGTTAATAATATGAGTTAGATTGATAATAATAAGAGTAATAAGTATAGTAATTGTAGTTCTATTGCTCATATAAGCATAACATGGCTAATAATATGAGTTAGATTCATAATAATAAGAGTAATAAGTATAGTAATTGTCGTTCTATCGATCATTTAAGCATAATATGGCTAATAATATGAGTTAGATTGATAATAATAAGAGTAGTAAGTATAGTAATTGTCGTTCTATCGATAATATAAGCATAATATGGCTAATAATATGAGTTAGATTGATAATACTAAGAGTAGTGAGTATAGTATTTCTCGTTCTATCGATCATATAAGCATAATATGGCTAATAATATGGGTTAGATTGATAATAATAAGAGTAATGAGTATAGTAATTGTAGTTCTATCGATCATTTAAGCATAATATGGCTAATAATATGAGTTAGATTGATAATAATAAGAGTAATGAGTATAGTAATTGTCGTTCTATCGATCATATAAGCATAATATGGCTAATAATATGAGTTAGATTGATAATAATAAGAGTAATAAGTATAGTAATTGTCGTCCTATCGATCATTTAAGCATAATATGGCTAATAATATGAAATAGATTGATAGTAATAGCAGTAATAAGTATAGTAATTGTCGTCCTATCGATCATTTAAGCATAATATGGCTAATAATATGAAATAGATTGATAGTAATAGCAGTAATAAGTATAGTAATTGTCGTTCTATCGATAATATAAGCATAATATAGCTAATAATATGAGTTAGATAGATAATACTCATAGTAGTGAGTATAGTAATTCTCGTTTTATAGATCATATAAGCATAATATGGCTAATAATATGAGTTAGATTGATAATAATAAGAGTAATGAGTATAGTAATTGTCGTTCTATCGATCATATAAGCATAATATGGCTAATAATATGAGTTAGATTGATAATAATAAGAGTAATAAGTATAGTAATTGTCGTCCTATCGATCATTTAAGCATAATATGGCTAATAATATGGAATAGATTGATAGTAATAGCAGTAATAAGTATAGTAATTGTCGTTCTATCGATAATATAAGCATAATATGGCTAATAATATGAGTTAGATTGATAATACTCATAGTAGTGAGATAAGTAATTCTCGTTTTATCGATCATATAAGCATAATATGGCTAATAATATGAGTTAGATTGATAATAATAAGAGTAATGAGTATAGTAATTGTCGTTCTATCGATCATATAAGCATAATATGGCTAATAATATGAGTTAGATTGATAATAATAAGAGTAATGAGTATAGTAATTGTCGTTCTATCGATCATATAAGCATAATATGGCTAATAATATGAGTTAGATTGATAATAATAAGAGTAATAAGTATAGTAATTGTCGTCCTATCGATCATTTAAGCATAATATGGCTAATAATATGGAATAGATTGATAGTAATAGCAGTAATAAGTATAGTAATTGTCGTTCTATCGATAATATAAGCATAATATGGCTAATAATATGAGTTAGATTGATAATACTCATAGTAGTGAGATAAGTAATTCTCGTTTTATCGATCATATAAGCATAATATGGCTAATAATATGAGTTAGATTGATAATAATAAGAGTAATGAGTATAGTAATTGTCGTTCTATCGATCATATAAGCATAATATGGCTAATAATATGAGTTAGATTGATAATAATAAGAGTAATGAGTATAGTAATTGTCGTTCTATCGATCATATAAGCATAGTATGGCTAATAATATGAGTTAGATTGATAATAATAAGAGTAATAAGTATAGTAATTGTCGTCCTATCGATCATTTAAGCATAATATGGCTAATAATATGGAATAGATTGATAGTAATAGCAGTAATAAGTATAGTAATTGTCGTTCTATCGATAATATAAGCATAATATGGCTAATAATATGAGTTAGATTGATAATACTCATAGTAGTGAGATAAGTAATTCACGTTTTATCGATCATATAAGCATAATATGGCTAATATTATGAGTTAGATTGATAATAATAAGAGTAATGAGTATAGTAATTGTCGTTCTATCGATCATATAAGCATAATATGGCTAATAATATGAGTTAGATTGATAATAATAAGAGTAATGAGTATAGTAATTGTCGTTCTATCGATCATATAAGCATAATATGGCTAATAATATGAGTTAGATTGATAATAATAAGAGTAATAAGTATAGTAATTGTCGTCCTATCGATCATTTAAGCGTAATATGGCTAATAATATGAAATAGATTGATAGTAATAGCAGTAATAAGTATAGTAATTGTCGTTCTATCGATAATATAAGCATAATATGGCTAATAATATGAGTTAGATTGATAATACTCATAGTAGTGAGTATAGTAATTCTCGTTTTATCGATCATATAAGCATAATATGGCTAATAATATGAGTTAGATTGATAATAATAAGAGTAATGAGTATAGTAATTGTCGTTCTATCGATATTATAAGCATAATATGGCTAATAATATGAGTTATATTGATAATAATAAGAGTAATGAGTATAGTAATTGTCGTTCTATCGATCATATAAGCATAATATGGCTAATAATATGGGTTAGATTGATAATAATAAGAGTAATGAGTATAGTAATTGTAGTTCTATCGATCATTTAAGCATAATATGGCTAATAATATGAGTTAGATTCATAATAATAACAGTAATAAGTATAGTAATTGGCGTTCTATCGATATTATAAGCATAATATGGCTAATAATAAGAGTTAGATTGATAATAATAAGAGTAATGAGTATAGTAATTGTAGTTCTATCGATCATATCTGCATAATATGGTTAATAATATGAGTTAGATTCATAATAATAAGAGTAATAAGTATAGTAATTGTAGTTCTATTGCTCATATAAGCATAATATGGCTAATAATATGAGTTAGATTCATAATAATAAGAGTAATAAGTATAGTAATTGTCGTTCTATCGATCATTTAAGCATAATATGGCTAATAATATGAGTTAGATTGATAATAATAAGAGTAGCAAGTATAGTAAATGTCGTGCTATCGATCATATCTGCATAATATGGTTAATAATATGAGATAGATTGATAATAGTAAGAGTAATGTGTATAGTAAATGTCGTGCTATCGATTATATCTGCATAATATGGTTAATAATATGAGTTAGATTGATAATAGTAAGAGTAATGTGTATAGTAAATGTCGTGCTATCGATCATATCTGCACAATATGGTTAATAATATGAGTTAGATTGATAACAGTGAGTGTAATAAGTATAGTAATTGTCGTTCTACCGATCATATTAGCATAATATGGTTAATAATATGAATTAGATTGATAATAATAAGAGTAATAAGTATAGTAATTGTCGTTCTATCGATAATGTAAGCATAATATGGCTAATAATATGAGTTAGATTGATAATACTAAGAGTAGTGAGTATAGTATTTCTCGTTCTATCGATCATATAAGCATAATATGGCTAATAATATGGGTTAGATTGATAATAATAAGAGTAATGAGTATAGTAATTGTAGTTCTATCGATCATTTAAGCATAATATGGCTAATAATATGAGTTAGATTGATAATACTCATAGTAGTGAGTATAGTAATTCTCGTTTTATAGATCATATAAGCATAATATGGCTAATAATATGAGTTAGATTGATAATAATAAGAGTAATGAGTATAGTAATTGTCGTTCTATCGATCATATAAGCATAATATGGCTAATAATATGAAATAGATTGATAGTAATAGCAGTAATAAGTATAGTAATTGTCGTTCTATCGATAATATAAGCATAATATGGCTAATAATATGAGTTAGATTGATAATACTCATAGTAGTGAGTATAGTAATTCTCGTTTTATCGATCATATAAGCATAATATGGCTAATAATATGAGTTAGATTGATAATAATAAGAGTAATGAGTATAGAAATTGCCGTTCTATCGATCATATAAGCATAATATGGCTAATAATATGAGTTAGATTGATAATAATAAGAGTAATATGTATAGTAATTGTCGTACTAGCGATCATTTAAGCATAATATGGTTAATAATATGAGTTAGATTGATAATAATAAGAGTAATAAGTATAGTAATTGTCGTTCTATCGATCATATAAGCATAATATGTCTAATAATATGAGTTAGATTGATAATAATAAGAGTAATAAGTATAGTAATTGTCGTCCTATCGATCATTTAAGCATAATATGGCTAATAATATGAAATAGATTGATAGTAATAGCAGTAATAAGTATAGTAATTGTCGTTCTATCGATAATATAAGCATAATATGGCTAATAATATGAGTTAGATTGATAATACTCATAGTAGTGAGTATAGTAATTCTCGTTTTATCGATCATATAAGCATAATATGGCTAATAATATGAGTTAGATTGATAATAATAAGAGTAATGAGTATAGAAATTGCCGTTCTATCGATCATATAAGCATAATATGGCTAATAATATGAGTTAGATTGATAATAATAAGAGTAATATGTATAGTAATTGTCGTACTAGCGATCATTTAAGCATAATATGGTTAATAATATGAGTTAGATTGATAATAATAAGAGTAATAAGTATAGTAATTGTAGTTCTATTGCTCATATAAGCATAATATGGCTAATAATATGAGTTAGATTCATAATAATAAGAGTAATAAGTATAGTAATTGTCGTTCTATCGATCATTTAAGCATAATATGGCTAATAATATGAGTTAGATTGATAGTAATAACAGTAATAAGTATAGTAATTGTCGTTCTACCGATAATATAAGCATAATATGGCTAATAATATGAGTTCAAGAATCAATCTAACTCATATTATTAGCCATATTATGCTTAAATGATCGATAGAACGGCAATTACTATACTTATTACTCTTATTATTATCAATTTAACTCATATGGGTTAGATTGATAATACTCAGAGTAGTGAGTATAGTAATTCTCGTTCTATCGATCATATAAGCATAATATGGCTAATAATATGAGTTAGATTGATAATAATAAGAGTAATGAGTATAGTAATTGTCGTTCTATCGATCATATAAGCATAATATGGCTAATAATAAGAGTTAGATTGATAATAATAAGAGTAATGAGTATAGTAATTGTAGTTCTATCGATCATATCTGCATAATATGGTTAATAATATGAGTTAGATTCATAATAATAAGAGGAATAAGTATAGTAATTGTCGTTCTATCGATCATATAAGCATAATATGGCTAATAATATGGATTAGATTGATAATAATAAGAGTAATGAGTATAGTAATTCTCGTTCTATCGATCATAGAAGCATAACATGGCTAATAATATGAGTTAGATTGATAATAATAAGAGTAATGAGTATAGTAATTGTAGTTCTATCGATCATATCTGCATTATATGGTTAATAATATGAGTTAGATTGATAATAATAAGAGTAATAAGTATAGTAATTGTAGTTCTATTGCTCATATAAGCATAATATGGCTAATAATATGAGTTAGATTCATAATAATAAGAGTAATAAGTATAGTAATTGTCGTTCTATCGATCATTTAAGCATAATATGGCTAATAATATGAGTTAGATTGATAATAATAAGAGTAGTAAGTATAGTAAATGTCGTGCTATCGATCATATCTGCATAATATGGTTAATAATATGAGTTAGATTGATAATAGTAAGAGTAATGTGTATAGTAAATGTCGTGCTATCGATCATATCTGCACAATATGGTTAATAATATGAGTTAGGTTGATAACAGTGAGTGTAATAAGTATAGTAATTGTCGTTCTACCGATCATATTAGCATAATATGGTTAATAATATGAATTAGATTGATAATAATAAGAGTAATAAGTATAGTAATTGTCGTTCTATCGATAATATAAACATAATATGGCTAATAATATGAGTTAGATTGATAATACTAAGAGTAGTGAGTATAGTATTTCTCGTTCTATCGATCATATAAGCATAATATGGCTAATAATATGGGTTAGATTGATAATAATAAGAGTAATGAGTATAGTAATTGTAGTTCTATCGATCATTTAAGCATAATATGGCTAATAATATGAGTTAGATTGATAATACTCAGAGTAGTGAGTATAGTAATTCTCATTCTATCGATCATATAAGCATAATATGGCTAATAATATGAGTTAGATTGATAATAATAAGAGTAATGAGTATAGTAATTGTCGTTCTATCGATCATATAAGCATAATATGGCTAATAATATGAGTTAGATTGATAATACTAAGAGTAGTGAGTATAGTAATTCTCGTTCTATCGATCATAGAAGCATAATATGGCTAATAATATGAGTTAGATTGATAATAATAAGAGTAATGAGTATAGTAATTGTAGTTCTATCGATCATATCTGCATTATATGGTTAATAATATGAGTTAGATTGATAATAATAAGAGTAATAAGTATAGTAATTGTAGTTCTATTGCTCATATAAGCATAATATGGCTAATAATATGAGTTAGATTGATAATAATAAGAGTAATGAGTATAGCAATTGTAGTTCTATCGATCATATCTGCATTATATAGTTAATAATATGAGTTAGATTGATAATGATAAGAGTAATAAGTATAGTAATTGTCGTTCTATCGATATTATAAGCATAATATGGCTAATAACATGAGTTATATTGATAATAATAAGAGTAATGAGTATAGTAATTGTCGTTCTATCGATCATATAAGCATAATATGGCTAATAATATGGGTTAGATTGATAATAATAAGAGTAATGAGTATAGTAATTGTAGTTCTATCGATCATTTAGGCATAATATGGCTAATAATATGAGTTAGATTCATAATAATAAGAGTAATAAGTATAGTAATTGTAGTTCTATTGCTCATAAAGCATAATATGGCTAATAATATGAGTTAGATTCATAATAATAAGAGTAATAAGTATAGTAATTGTCGTTCTATCGATCATTTAAGCATAATATGGCTAATAATATCAGTTAGATTGATAATAATAAGAGTAGTAAGTATAGTAAATGTCGTGCTATCGATCATATCTGCATAATATGGTTAATAATATGAGTTAGATTGATAATAGTAAGAGTAATGTGTATAGGTAAATGTCGTGCTATCGATTATATCTGCATAATATGGTTAATAATATGAGTTAGATTGATAATAATAAGAGTAATGAGTATAGTAATTGTAGTTCTATCGATCATATCTGCATTATATTGTGAATAATATGAGTTAGATTGATAATAATAAGAGTAATAAGTATAGTAATTGTAGTTCTATTGCTCATATAAGCATAATATGGCTAATAATATGAGTTAGATTGATAATAATAAGAGTAATGAGTATAGCAATTGTCGTTCTATCGATCATATCTGCATTATATAGTTAATAATATGAGTTAGATTGATAATGATAAGAGTAATAAGTATAGTAATTGTCGTTATATCGATATTATAAGCATAATATGGCTAATAATATGAGTTATATTGATAATAATAAGAGTAATGAGTATAGTAATTGTCGTTCTATCGATCATATAAGCATAATATGGCTAATAATATGGGTCAGATTGATAATAATAAGAGTAATGAGTATAGTAATTGTAGTTCTATTCGATCATTTAGGCATAATATGGCTCATAATATGAGTTAGATTCATAATAATAACAGTAATAAGTATAGTAATTGGCGTTCTATCGATATTATAAGCATAATATGGCTAATAATAAGAGTTAGATTGATAATAATAAGAGTAATGAGTATAGTAATTGTAGTTCTATCGATCATATCTGCATAATATGGTTAATAATATGAGTTAGATTCATAATAATAAGAGTAATAAGTATAGTAATTGTAGTTCTATTGCTCATATAAGCATAATATGGCTAATAATATGAGTTAGATTGATAACAGTGAGTGTAATAAGTATAGTAATTGTCGTCTACTACCGATCATATTAGCATAATATGGTTAATAATATGAATTAGATTGATAATAATAAGAGTAATAAGTATAGTAATTGTCGTTCTATCGATAATATAAGCTAATATGGCTAATAATATGAGTAGATTGATAATACTAAGAGTAGTGAGTATAGTATTCTCGTTCTATCGATCATATAAGCATAATATGGCTAATAATATGGGTTAGATTGATAATAATAAGAGTAATGAGTATAGTAATTGTAGTTCTATCGATCATTTAAGCATAATATGGCTAATAATATGAGTTAGATTGATAATAATAAGAGTAGTAAGTATAGTAAATGTCGTGCTATCGATCATATCTGCATAATATGGTTAATAATATGAGTTAGATTGATAATAGTAAGAGTATTGTGTATAGTAAATGTCGTGCTATCGATTATATCTGCATAATATGGTTAATAATATGAGTTAGATTGATAATAGTAAGAGTAACGTGTATAGTAAATGTCGTGCTATCGATCATATCTGCACAATATGGTTAATAATATGAGTTAGGTTGATAACAGTGAGTGTAATAAGTATAGTAATTGTCGTTCTACCGATCATATTAGCATAATATGGTTAATAATATGAATTAGATTGATAATAATAAGAGTAATAAGTATAGTAATTGTCGTTCTATCGATAATATAAACATAATATGGCTAATAATATGAGTTAGATTGATAATACTAAGAGTAGTGAGTATAGTATTTCTCGTTCTATCGATCATATAAGCATAATATGGCTAATAATATGGGTTAGATTGATAATAATAAGAGTAATGAGTATAGTAATTGTAGTTCTATCGATCATTTAAGCATAATATGGCTAATAATATGAGTTAGATTGATAATACTCAGAGTAGTGAGTATAGTAATTGTCGTTCTATCGATAATATAAGCATAATATGGCTAATAATATGAGTTAGATTGATAATACTAAGAGTAGTGAGTATAGTAATTCTCGTTCTATCGATCATAGAAGCATAATATGGCTAATAATATGAGTTAGATTGATAATAATAAGAGTAATGAGTATAGTAATTGTAGTTCTAATCGATCATATCTGCATTATATGGTTAATAATATGAGTTAGATTGATAATAATAAGAGTAATAAGTATAGTAATTGTAGTTCTATTGCTCATATAAGCATAATATGGCTAATAATATGAGTTAGATTCATAATAATAAGAGTAATAAGTATAGTAATTGTCGTTCTATCGATCATTTAAGCATAATATGGCTAATAATATGAGTTAGATTGATAATAATAAGAGTAGTAAGTATAGTAAATGTCGTGCTATCGATCATATCTGCATAATATGGTTAATAATATGAGTTAGATTGATAATAGTAAGAGTAATGTGTATAGTAAATGTCGTGCTATCGATTATATCTGCATAATATGGTTAATAATATGAGTTAGATTGATAATAGTAAGAGTAACGTGTATAGTAAATGTCGTGCTATCGATCATATCTGCACAATATGGTTAATAATATGAGTTAGGTTGATAACATTGAGTGTAATAAGTATAGTAATTGTCGTTCTACCGATCATATTAGCATAATATGGTTAATAATATGAATTAGATTGATAATAATAAGAGTAATAAGTATAGTAATTGTCGTTCTATCGATAATATAAACATAATATGGCTAATAATATGAGTTAGATTGATAATACTAAGAGTAGTGAGTATAGTATTGTCTCGTTATCGATCATATAAGCATAATATGGCTAATAATATGGGTTAGATTGATAATAATAAGAGTAATGAGTATAGTAATTGTAGTTCTATCGATCATTTAAGCATAATATGGCTAATAATATGAGTTAGATTCATAATAATAACAGTAATAAGTATAGTAATTGTCGTTCTATCGATAATATAAGCATAATATGGCTAATAATATGAGTTAGATTGATAATACTAAGAGTAGTGAGTATAGTAATTCTCGTTCTATCGATCATAGAAGCATAATATGGCTAATAATATGAGTTAGATTGATAATAATAAGAGTAATGAGTATAGTAATTGTAGTTCTATCGATCATATCTGCATTATATGGTTAATAATATGAGTTAGATTGATAATAATAAGAGTAATAAGTATAGTAATTGTAGTTCTATTGCTCATATAAGCATAATATGGCTAATAATATGAGTTAGATTGATAATAATAAGAGTAATGAGTATAGCAATTGTAGTTCTATCGATCATATCTGCATTATATAGTTAATAATATGAGTTAGATTGATAATAATAAGAGTAATAAGTATAGTAATTGTCGTTCTATCGATATTATAAGCATAATATGGCTAATAATATGAGTTATATTGATAATAATAAGAGTAATGAGTATAGTAATTGTGGTTCTATCGATCATATAAGCATAATATGGCTAATAATATGGGTTAAATTGATAATAATAAGAGTAATGAGTATAGTACTTGTAGTTCTATCGATCATTTAAGCATAATATGGCTAATAATATGAGTTAGATTCATAATAATAACAGTAATAAGTATAGTAATTGGCGTTCTATCGATATTATAAGCATAATATGGCTAATAATAAGAGTTAGATTGATAATAATAAGAGTAATGAGTATAGTAATTGTAGTTCTATCGATCATATCTGCATAATACGGTTAATAATATGAGTTAGATTCATAATAATAAGAGTAATAAGTATAGTAATTGTAGTTCTATTGCTCATATAAGCATAACATGGCTAATAATATGAGTTAGATTCATAATAATAAGAGTAATAAGTATAGTAATTGTCGTTCTATCGATCATTTAAGCATAATATGGCTAATAATATGAGTTAGATTGATAATAATAAGAGTAGTAAGTATAGTAATTGTCGTTCTATCGATAATATAAGCATAATATGGCTAATAATATGAGTTAGATTGATAATACTAAGAGTAGTGAGTATAGTATTTCTCGTTCTATCGATCATATAAGCATAATATGGCTAATAATATGGGTTAGATTGATAATAATAAGAGTAATGAGTATAGTAATTGTAGTTCTATCGATCATTTAAGCATAATATGGCTAATAATATGAGTTAGATTGATAATACTCATAGTAGTGAGTATAGTAATTCTCGTTTTATAGATCATATAAGCATAATATGGCTAATAATATGAGTTAGATTGATAATAATAAGAGTAATGAGTATAGTAATTGTCGTTCTATCGATCATATAAGCATAATATGGCTAATAATATGAGTTAGATTGATAATAATAAGAGTAATGAGTATAGTAATTGTCGTTCTATCGATCATATAAGCATAATATGGCTAATAATATGAGTTGGATTGATAATAATAAGAGTAATAAGTATAGTAATTGTCGTCCTATCGATCATTTAAGCATAATATGGCTAATAATATGAAATAGATTGATAGTAATAGCAGTAATAAGTATAGTAATTGTCGTTCTATCGATAATATAAGCATAATATGGCTAATAATATGAGTTAGATTGATAATACTCATAGTAGTGAGTATAGTAATTCTCGTTTTATAGATCATATAAGCATAATATGGCTAATAATATGAGTTAGATTGATAATAATAAGAGTAATGAGTATAGTAATTGTCGTTCTATCGATCATATAAGCATAATATGGCTAATAATATGAGTTAGATTGATAATAATAAGAGTAATAAGTATAGCAATTGTCGTCCTATCGATCATTTAAGCATAATATGGCTAATAATATGGAATAGATTGATAGTAATAGCAGTAATAAGTATAGTAATTGTCGTTCTATCGATAATATAAGCATAATATGGCTAATAATATGAGTTAGATTGATAATACTCATAGTAGTGAGATAAGTAATTCTCGTTTTATCGATCATATAAGCATAATATGGCTAATAATATGAGTTAGATTGATAATAATAAGAGTAATGAGTATAGTAATTGTCGTTCTATCGATCATATAAGCATAATATGGCTAATAATATGAGTTAGATTGATAATAATAAGAGTAATGAGTATAGTAATTGTCGTTCTATCGATCATATAAGCATAATATGGCTAATAATATGAGTTAGATTGATAATAATAAGAGTAATAAGTATAGTAATTGTCGTCCTATCGATCATTTAAGCATAATATGGCTAATAATATGAAATAGATTGATAGTAATTGCAGTAATAAGTATAGTAATTGTTAGATTGATAGTAATTGCAGTAATAAGTATAGTAATTGTCGTTTCTATCGATAATATAAGCATAATATGGCTAATAATATGAGTTAGATTGATAATACTCATAGTAGTGAGTATAGTAATTCTCGTTTTTATCGATCATATAAGCATAATATGGCTAATAATATGAGTTAGATTGATAATAATAAGAGTAATAAGTATAGTAATTGTCGTCCTATCGATCATTTAAGCATAATATGGCTAATAATATGAAATAGATTGATAGTAATAGCAGTAATAAGTATAGTAATTGTCGTCCTATCGATCATTTAAGCATAATATGGCTAATAATATGAAATAGATTGATAGTAATAGCAGTAATAAGTATAGTAATTGT